>NC_133201.1:6718419-6793419 GCF_958299795.1 Porites lutea
ATCAGTAAAATTTAACTGAAGAAAAAATCGGAACGAACTTTTGAAACACCCTGCAATCTACCCATCTGAGAAAATTTGGTAATCACGTGACCGTACACCGACCGTCCGTCCGCACCACAGGCATACCAATGTAAAATAACTCAATCAACAGGTATGGCAACCCAGATGCAACTCGAGGTTATTTTGGCGGGAAATCGCACAGCCACCGGCGTCTTGTAAAGCAGAGACAACAAAAGAGTCATTATTATTCATTCAAAATATTTCCCTGATTCTGATTGGCTAAAAGCACACGTTTAATTCACCATAACCAGTTACTGATGACCAAATTTGGAAGAAATTTGACTTTAACGAGGAAATGACGTCAAAAATGCAGCGTTTTCGCAGGTTAAGGCACCGTTAACCCGAGAAGACCTGGGGACGAGGTTGTGTTGATTTGGTTGTGAACTTGAAAAAATGGCGGACATTTCACTCTTTTCAAGAGTAAGAAATAGGCGAAAAAACATGGCAAGAACAGCAAGAAGACAACTCGAAGGGCGACATCTGCTATTTGGAGAATATCTGCGGAGCTGGACAAACCTAAAAGTACACTATCGAAGATGAACTGAACATCGATGGATCGATGGAGGTAAGCATGCATGTTTTAGCTATGTTTTTAAACTAGGAATTATTTTGAATGAATAATAAAACAGTTATTGAATTCGGCTTTCGTATCATATGAAGAATTATGGAAATCTCGGAGGGTGTTATCCGCCTCGGCCTACGGCCTCGACGGATAACACCCTCCTCGATCTCCATAATTCTTCATAAGATACTCAGCCTCATTCATTAACTGTTAAATAAAGACGAAAACGGAAAGCGGAAATTGTTTCTGTATCCGTGTTGTCTAAAGTATTAAGCTTAGATTAATTGTCATGTCCACAAATTTGGAATGTAGAGCAAGAGAAAGACCGAAAAAAAGAGACAGTGGGCGGCAGGCCAGCGAAGCTCAACGAGAAAAAGGGCGACAGGGATTTAGAGCGAGAGATAAAAAACGAAGGAGACATATTTTTGTTGAAAGAACATGAAAATTTTGTAGCGGCGGTGACAAAATGAGAAATGCAAGCGGCCACCAATGCAAGGTGAAAATGAGCGGCAGTGAAAAAAAGTGAACGGAAACACGAACGACATTTCCTCCTTAAAACGTGTAACTAAGAACAACGGTAAAAAATGTTTGCTAATTAGACCTATTGTTGTTTTTCACCGTTCTCCGGCGCTGCCTTCGCCGCTCAGCATTACACGGTTTTATATTTTGTTTGAATAAACTATAAATATTATTGAGAGCTTCGCTTTTAGCCCTGGCTAAATCTATATATTATCATTATAATAACAACAAAAGCCTAATGTGTAATAAAAAAGACTGAACCCCACTTTTTGACGTAATCGACTTATCCAGTTTCAGTCGTCCACACGAATACAATAAACCCGACGGCTCCAAAAGAATAGACTCTGGAGAACGATTTCAAAACTATGCGGTTTCGGTTTGCGGATTGACTGGTTTAGTGAAAACAGAAAGCCGGTTTGTCACAAAAGGATTTGAATTAACTGCAAAAACCGTGGGCGAAAATCTTGCTGGTTATAAACGTGTGATCCCTAGAAAAGAGATCTAATCAGCCAAAATATAAATTCATAAATTCAGTAAAAACTGTAAACCTGAAGAAGGCTGATATGGCCAGCCGAAATATTGTTATGAAAAAACAATACACCTTGTTCTGATCAGCTTTGCAGTAGTCTTTGGACTTCTCGTACGATAAAAGCACATGTGCCTTTTTACATGATGTTAGGTTGATTTGCACGAGTCTTATCGGTTCTGGGGTTTTTTAAATTCGCTCAGCACTCGTGGCACGCCACCTCTATTCAGTCTATTAAGTTGGTATCCTGTCACGTTTTTACAATGATAAATATTTTAAAGTGAGTCTTTCGGTTAAGGAAAAACGAGTTTATTTGGTATAGTTTCGCTAAGCGAAGAGAAGAGAAGTGTATTACTGATAACTTTGTTCTAGTACTTTTGAAGTTCCATTTATAAATAATTGTTATATTCCTAGACTTTCACTCAACTAAACAGGGACTGCCATTGGTTGATTCTTGGTCACGTGGCCTTGACTAAAAACAAATGTATCCCGATCGTGATACATCAAACAATGTATCCCGCTCGGGATACATTGCGGCACGTGATCAAAGCATGGTGGAAAGTGGCGTGACAAAAGGCGGCAAAAACACCGCCAGGTCCTGCCAGTTTTCTTTTTCGTGAATGCACACAACAACACAATCACGAAGCCTCAAGCTAAAAAGCAACGATTTTTAAAGTTATCCCAGAAGTTCCCAGAAGAAAAACAGCAGCTAGTGGAGGAAAAAGATGCAGATAATATAAGGAAAGTACTTTTGTTTGTAAATCATTCATTCAGTGGTTTTGAGAATTAAATTTGTGTTGTTATAAGTACCGAGTCGACTGTTTTGGTTCGCTCCGGTTATTCTTTTGTTGCTGTTGAAGTGAAAGTCTAGAAATATAACAAAATACTTAATGTCAGGTCCCTCGGGAAACCAGTTAGTTTTGTTTTCCCTCGAGTCCTGATGTTTCCCTCGACTTCGTCTCGGGAAACATCAGGACTCTCGGGAAAACAAAACTAACTGTTTCCCTTGGGACCTGACATTAAGTGTATAATGTATGCTAATTACATTTGACACTTGACAAGCGTGCTCTCTTGTTTGAAGATTTGTGGTTTCGTTTTCCGTGCATTTTGTTGCGATTTTTTCCCAACTTTCCTCTGGTCATGTCCCATTTTTATGGGACTTATTTAGAGTATTTTATTTGTACGAAAACACTGAAGGCACCGAATTATTCTAATAAAGGTAGCAAGGTGTAGGGGCCAAATTATTTCTGTCGAAAGCGTTTTTTTTTTCGCGTTCAAATTGTCATTTTTTGCTTTACAGTTAAATACATGTGCAGTTTGCTTGATAAAATGATGACATTTCCAATTTTATGCTTACAGTTAATTGGGCGTAAGAGAGGTCAAGAATAAGCCCAGCTCGTTCTTTTTGTTAGGTATTGACGTCAATATTGGTAATTGTGCAATTTGGGGCGTTTTTGGTGAAATCGGGTCAAGGGTCTGCAATAAAGTCACGTTCGCGTTAATGGGAACCTAAAGATAGACCTTTTTTTGTCTTCGCCCTTTCCTTTACGGGTATGTATGGTGTTTTACCTGTACTCGTAGTAAATACATATACTCTGAAAGTCCTTAAATCGGGTACCAAAGAGACAAAGCGAAGTGGCAGCATCATGGAGGAACTGGGATGAATTTGGTGTGAGGGGGTCAAGAGTATTCAGGCATGGGGCTCGTTTCTCGAAAGTACCGATCACGGGCCTGTAAAGCTGTTTTGGTTCACATGCAAGATAGAGGTTTCAATAAGTTTTGCATCTAACATGATAAAACTATCCGTTAATGAAACAAAATGGAGTAGTTTGCGAGCAAGGACCCGCGCTCTTATTCTTTATATTTCGATTTGAATATTTGATGTCGGGCCTGAAAAGTTACCGTGACTTTCGAGAAACGGGCCCCTGGACAGGTGGGCAAACGTGTTCCACGTACATAAAAGACGAATATGTAGTAATAGCATCATTGTCATTCTAACCGGTGGACCGCCGGTTCTCCCATGTAAGAAACACTCTATAACCGTACTTACATTTACCTTCAGTAAAAATCAGTTGGTTCTGCTCCTTTACCCGCCGTAGCCGTGGTAAAATAATACTGTAACAGTCCTTATATCGGGCACCAAAGAGACAGAGCTTAGACCAGCTTAGTGTCCGCATTACGAACTTTTCCTTAATATTGAGGTGCGAATTGAAGAAAGTTAATTTTCTAACGAGTTTTGTTTCCATAACAACAGAGTTGTTTCTTTAGTCCCGAGCCCATGATAAAGTCATGTGATACTGATCAGCAGAACTATGCTTTTGGCGGGGGAAAAAAATACGCCTGACAATTTGTCAATATTCGTCTGCCGCCCCCTAATTTAAGGATCTGTCAACGGGAATGTCGGCCATGTCATCAGACAAGTGTGAGCCAATCAAAATTTACCGGAAGTAGCTTCATTGGCGGCAATTTACAGATCTGGCACAGGTTGTTCAAACGTTGGATAGCGCCATTCACCATCGAATGCTTATCCGGATAAGCATTAGGGAAATTGGCATTGGCAGGAGCGGAGTAATCGGCTCCTGCCACTGCATAGAAATTTATCCAGTGGAAAGCGTTATCCTCCTTTCGAACAACTGGGCCCAGTAAATGCGTCTGGACGAGCTGTGCAGAGGCGAGTAAAGTAGGCTTATTTTGCGTCGTGTCATGGCAGTGTAAGATGAGTTCGCCTAAGGCCCTGTTTACAAGGAGGGAGGGTTACCCTGGTGCCGGGGTTACCCTAGCAAGAAGGTTACCGTAGCACTCGCATATTTCTTCTTTTTTCACACGACGTGTTTACAAGGCAGGTAGGGTTACCCGTATACCCCAGCAAGAGGGTAAACGTAAACGCTCTGCTAAGGATAACTCGCCTACCCGGGTCAACTTTCCGCCGTCATGCACAGTAATTTTTAGGGAGTTTTTATTACTCCAAAAATGGAGTAAACATTTTAGGTACAGGATAACCCCTTTTTTGGGATTACTTTAACTCCTGACAGGAGCCCATCAAATTTGATGGGCTCCTGCTCCTGATTTAACTCCAAATTTGGGGTCATTTTTACTCCTAAAAAAGAGTTCTTTTAACTCCCAGTCTGGAATCAAAATAACTCTGAAAATGGGGTTATTTCTACTCCTTACATGGCTTGTTTTTACTCTTTTTGGAGTTACTTTAACTCTGAAAGTGGAGTAAAAATTTTAGGTACAGGATAACTCCTTTTTTGGGGTTTTTTAGCTCCTCAATATCTGGGGTCATTTTTACTCCTGAAAAAGAGTTCTTTAAACTCCTTTTTGGAGTTAAAATAACTCGACTGCCCACCTCCAATAATTATGGTTTGTGTGCCTTGATGAAATTTGTTTGATATCTTCTTCATAACTCTACAGGGGTAGACTGCGAGTAGTCCCTCTTCAGTCAGTCGAGTCTAAGCTCGGCAGGACTGGAGAGAGCGAATCACCTCCTCCCCAGCTTCCCCTCGGCTTTCGCTCGCTTCGCTCGATTTCCTCGCTCGCGTGACCATCCTGAGAGACTGCTCGCATTCTACTACAGGGACAACTTTTTGCATGGGTCAAGGCACTCAGTAATGACCTCAGAACGGAATTGAAAGAAAACAGCAACAGTCCCCTTGAAGACCGATGGTAAAGATGTTTTGAAATTGGAAGTAAACATTTTTTTAGTTCTAAGGTGTTATCAGCCTCAGCTTTCAGCCTTGACGGATCGATAAGACATATCCTCGATCCACGTAATTCTTCATACCTCCAATACTCTTTAGTGCCCCGAGCACATGCGGACCTAAACAGAAACCTTGTAACTTGTGTCGATAAAAAGCAAAAGCTTTGCTAAGAATAAGCAATTTACTTGTAATTCATAGTACTGTAAAGGCGTTCTTTACCGTAAAAACTAATAATATAAAATGTATGATATAACAAACCTCTATCCACAGGCAGGTCTTTGTCACAGAAAATATATGGCGCATTTAATAAATGGAGAGCAGAAAATATGACATGGTGGAAGTGATTCAACAGCTCTTCGACAACATCCATCTTGAAGCTCATTGGCTAATGGCATTCAGTGTTAATGGCCTGTAAACACAGGGGGAGTGGGGCAGAATCACAACAGCCTTCGGCAAGCCAAACTATAAGGATTTGTATGGGAAGTTGAAGTAAGATCGATAAAACCGTCAACATGCACATAAACAGGTATTAAAGTATACATACCTCATAAAGAGTTGCTGTGTCTGTGTTGTTTTCTTACTGTTTCCTGCCCTATAAACGCTGTTTTAGCAAGTTTTTAAAAATGTTTGGTTTCTCAGCTACTGATTGCATCTATCTTTTGCCAATATTGACTTCACGCGTGGTCAATGACGTATAAAAAATATACTTTTTCGGCGCACGTGTTACTTATTTCATAGCTTAGCATAAAATTGCAATCATGCTTTCATGAATTTAAGTTCAACTTTCCAGGGTTAAATACACTAAACAATCAGTGGGTTTCGAGGTCAGCTACACTGTTAAAAAATTCCTTCAAACGTAAAGTTTGACAAATTTTTATATAAAAGTAATAGTTTCTAGGACCAATCAGGTATGAACACCAGCAACCAACAGGAGACTGCGAACGGTTACAATAACTTTCCAAAACAGTATTTTAACGTCACCTTAGATAAATAGATCTGTATGGTGAAACTATGCGACTAATTTTAGTCAATGTAGTTAAGGAAAAGTCACGTTATATTGGGTTCGGGATTGTTCGAACAACTCGGTTGCTCAGGTTTAAGGTACCCAGAGTATTTGTTTGCGTCTTTTTTTTTCAGCTCTTTATTGATTTATTCTTTTAACAGCTAACTCCTACTACTCACCACTAAATTATGAGCAACCCCTAATAAACTATTACTAAACTCCTTAAACTCCGAATAGTAGCCATGAAAATAGCCAAACCTGGACATGTTTGGGTTAGCTGACCGTGAGAATAAAAACAAGGCACTCCTGGTGCGGGTTATGTTTTGGAATCATTTGAACCTACACGGCTGCGGTAGGCAAGCTAAGAAGCTGCAAACCAATAAAAACCCAGAAGCGCTGGTTAACAAACCCAAACAGGAACTTCAGTGGGGTTCAGATCTAACCTCCTGTGTGTATTAGACATCTGGCAAGGACAAGATAAGAATGTTCAAAATGGAAAGTAAACATTTTGCAAGGTAAGCATAATTAAATTCAAGTACAGACGAAATCAAAAGAGCAAAACAAGAAAAAACCCATATGGACAAAATCCTGACTGACCTTGACCCACTCATCGATATACAGCTATTTCGAGAAAGGTTGTCGGAAAAACTGTGCACGCGACAATCACGAAGGGTAATGGGATATGAGCAATACACTGTTCCTGACATTGTAGCAATCGAAAATACTTTTGTTGCTTTCCTTTAGTAATCCCAAACATACGTACAAGGCCTCTCGTGCTCTTCTTTCAAATTTCGTTGAAGAACTGTGAACTCAGTACTACCCACAATACCTTTCAGCATTGTCGCGTGCACTTTTTCCGACAACCTTTCTCGAAATAGCTGTAAACACGAACTTAAAAGATAAGAGTAAAAATAACCTTCCATTTCTCTTGGGGACGACTGTATCGAGACTGTAACACCCAGGAGAAATTGGAAACAACGGTTACGCAAAAATTTTGGGGGGTAAACAAGGTGCATTATGGTCATTGTGAAAATGGTGAATTCTTTGCATTTGTTTTAGAAGACAGAAACAACAACAACCACAAAAATGTCCCCGCAACATTCCTATTTAAATACACCATGATTTCGCTTCTGTTACATGTCCTCGATACACGTTTGTTTCTGTTCTGAACGTCCGTTTTACGGCATTGAACGTCGCTGTCAAATGTCCCTGCAATTGAGCCCCGGTGACTTCCAGTAGTATCTTTTTTATGGGCCTTTTTTCTTATGCTGTTTATTCTATTATTATCTATTTATCTACCTATTTTCTTTTTCTTCACTATTATGTTTATACCGTAAAGTTCCGAAAGTAACGACCCACTTTACTGTCGGATTTAGCACCCATCTGCTATCGCTACTTTCGGGCTGTCGTTATTTCGGACGACTAAAACTTATACTCAACATGGGCACTTCAAAAAATAAAATCGCAAAAACTGTGAAAAGAATACTTTTTGAAAAAAGGTAATGTATATCCTGTACTCTAAGGGTTATGAATAGGAATATCAAATAATCATTATTAATAAACCTCGGATCAGTGTGGCATTTAATTTGTTCAGGATATCTATCATATCCGTTATTTTTTGCAAAAAGAGAAATACGTTTTGAGGTCTCTACTTTCGGAGGGTCGTTTTTTTCAGGGGGATCGCTACTTTCGGGATTTGCCAACACCTGTGACATGTTATCGCTACTTTCGGAGGTTCGGTACTTTCGACGGGTCGTTACTTTCGAAACTTTACGGTAGTTAGCAATACTGTCTTGAGACATTTCAAGACCGATCTTATCGTATGCCACCTGTTTAAGGAAGGTTACATCTTTGTCAAGTGAAACTAGCGGCGATGATAGACCAGAACAGAAGTCTTTTACGCTCCTGACCAAATCCCAACCTAATCAAGACTGCCAGTATGATCCAGAACTATTTCACACAAATTTGAACATTAAAATGCATGTAATCTTTCTTAGTTATCTTATTTTTGGAATATCGATTAACTCTCTCATATCTCATATCCACTTCAAATAAAAAAAATAAAATGTTAAAAAATAATGTAAGGTCAAAGATGATTTTTTTTTACTGTCATTAGTGTACGAACAGTCTCTCTTTTTTCTTATTCCGTCGAGCAAAACGCGCGAGACACGAAAATGATCAAGCGCTTGATTGAAGGCTCTCTATTCTTCTCAGGCTGCCGCCCTCGTTTCTCGCATCTCGCGGCTTTGCACTTCCCTCACAACATCTGAAGAAAACGAGAGACTGCTCGCAGTCTATACTCTCATAATCGTTTACATCAACAAATTATCCTAGTATTCTTGTTAATTCTCTGAACTATTCTTCAATTTACGCATTAATTAAGAAAAAAACTTTGTTTGCATTTAAAGTGATTTTAAAAAAGCATTAACTGAAACTTTTTAATGTTTCATCCTGCCTCCTGCCCGGGGGGCTACTTTATAACGTTTTATACGGCGAGGCTCCGCCCCGAGGTCCAACCACGTACTTTTATATACAGTGAAACCTCTATTAAGCGGAAACCTTCGGGACCTTCCCAGGTGTCCGCTTAATAGAGGTTTGTAAAAATTGCGCAATGTTTGTTATCGATTAACTTTCAACGGTTACTTTATTTGTACTGTGATAAAGTTCCATGTTGTTGAAGAAGCTACGGAAGCTGTGCTGTACTTTATGCAAGACTTTCGGTCTAATCTACAGTTTATTGACAGCTAAATGTATTGATTTATCTTTATTAATGGACTACAGTACGTATTTCAAGGACGTAATCCAATACTACTATTGTCAATTCAGTCCCGTGTCCGCTTGAAAGAGCTTATTAACAACAGAAATTTCGAGAAATTAGCCAAATACAATTTATTTTAGTGTCTGCGTCAGCTTAATAGAGTTGTTCGCTGAATAGGGGTTCGTTATAAAGGGAAATATAAGACGTTAATTTCGGGACCCAGCTTAGTGTCCGGTTAATAGAGGGTATCCGCTTAATTAGGGTCTGCTTAATAGAGGTTTCACTGTATATCATTTTTGACAGACAAAGAACCTCCTTCGTTTCCATCCTATTGACAAGTGGTACCCCTTTTACATCCCCTGTTAAGAACTTTGCATCCCTTTTTATATCTGCCCCCAAAAAATAAAAACAAAATAATAATAATAATAATAATAATAATAATAATAATAACAATAATAATAATAATAATAATAATATTAATAATAATAATATTATTTCCTCAGAAAGGTGCTCAGTGTATGAACAGAATGATTGACTTGAGTGACTGACGCTCTAGGTGCATGGTTTGCGCCCGGCTGATGCACAAAAAGAACACCAGCAAAGACTGTGATAATAGAGATAATAATAATAATAATAATAATAATAATAATAATAATAATAATAATAATAATAATAATAATAATAATAATAATAATAATAATAATAAAGAGCCGCCTATTTACCATGAATAAAACCACGAAGTTTTCTTGTCTCTTTCACAGTCCTAAAATGCATATGTTCGCCCTTTTTGGTCCTTTAAGGACCGAAATAAACATTTTCCTACCCTTTCATATGCTCAAACTAGTACCTTTTCATATACGTAAAGGCAAAAAAATGAACCCCTTTTTTGCGCAACCTACCCGTATACGCCATTATAGGGAGCACCCCCTCGGGCCTCCTTCAGGCTGAACGACTGTACGACTTCAAAATCGTAAATTAGGACCTATCTGCACACAAAAGTTGTTATTTAAACAAATTTTCTGTCATCATCAACTCTTAACAAATGCGGATGGTTTTTCGCGTTTTTTCAAATTTTGTTTGAGAACAGACAATCTTCAAAGGCTCCGCGCAGAAATTGGCCTTGGGGTAAAAACTGGAAAAAATCGACTAAATAAACAAAAATGTGTTTTTCTTGGAAATCATTTGTTGTTAAGCCATTATTCTTTCCATTAACAATCACAAAGGTTGTCAGATGTAACGGCCTGTTCTGGAGTAAATAGTCTCCAGTGCGGATAAATCATCACCATATAATTTTGGCTTAGATGTTTCAAAGATAATTCTTAATGTGCATGTTTATGCGGATAGGCCCTTAACAACAAACACCTTCCAAATTTGGACAATACTAGCTGGCAAAAAAATTAAAGAATGAGTCTCTAATTCATTCAAACTATTTCACGATTTCTGGAAGGCCTAATTCTTCTAACCAGCTAGCGTTGACCAAAGCTGGAGAAAATGGCGGAAGAATGATTGATGGGATAAAAGCAAAGTCACCTGGTATTTAAGGGGTTTGCCCAAACCACGTGAAATTGTTTTATCCTATCAGTCCTTAACCGCGTGCAAAGATGGCGAGTATCGTGATTAAGGTCTATTCACACAGCGTTATGCTAAGACGAAATGTCTGAGCTACAAACAGACAAAATACTACTCAACGGATGAAGACTACTATATCTGCTAGAATAACATCCCTTCCTTCCTTGCTTACTCTTCGGCCGGTTGGTCAAACAAAGGATGTCCACAAATCGGACAGGTGTCACTGGAAAGACGTAAGCACAAGATTGTTTATTTATAATGTATTACAGTGTTAGTCATGAGATCTGTATTGTATCTACAGTGTTAGTCATGAGATCTGTATTGCGTACAGACCTAGGGCCAGTAAGGGCCAGTAAAATTCTGATAAAAAAAACGCCCATCCTTGGAAACTGAGAATTTGTCTTGCCTCTAAGAGTTTAAGTTTAGTCCAAGAATAAGTTAGGGTCCGGGGTCCCTCCCTAAGATCCACCACAGCATTTTTACAATTTAGTAATAAACTATGACATTTTTAATACACTTCAATCAAATCAATTCAAAATCAAATCAAATCAAATCAAATCAAATCAAATCAAATCAATTTTATTGAAGCTCGATAGCGTGAGGAGTGGTTGCCCAATCTCCCGAGCCAGGGGCTCATGTATTAAACGCTCGAGCATTCCGGATCGAATTGGAATTTAGAAATGTTGGTTTTTGCGGAGAGGGGAAAACCGGAGTACCCGGAGAGAAACCTCTCGGAGCAGAAAAGAGAACCAACAACAAACTCAACCCACAAATGACGTCGAGTCCGGGAATCGAACCTGGGCCACATTGGTGGAAGCCGAGTGCTCTCACCACTGCGCCATCCCTGCTCCCCCTGCTCAACTGACAAGTGTTAACTTTTCAGTGCAGAAATTATTACAAATAGTTAGTAGCGAAAATGTAACCAACGTTTTTTGCAGCAGAAACACTTTTATTACCTCTACGGCCACTTTTTTCAGCCTTTGTTCCCATATAGCTTCATAATGTGAAGCAGAATTATAAACTGAACAAGATGTAAAGGCACATCATCACAGCCATATCAATTATTTCTCATCAAAATCAAGTAATGGACATTCGTATGGTACATTAATTAGATACAGGATCACAAGTTCTAAACTACTTGGCCACATTTCACTTACCCTTCTGGAATGTTGCTGACATGTGTCTTGTTGATGCGGTACCCATGCCGATAAATTGTCTGGGATGTTCAGACAGTCAGGAACATAATCTCTCATGGGTACAAGTCTGGTGATGTTTCCACCATCATGGCATGGTTCATCAATAGGTACATCTGCCTGTGACTGTTGACCAATAGACATATCTGCATTAGATGGGAATAGAGCATTGCCTGCTGACTTCTGGTTCCTGTTCCAAGAGCAAAATCAGTACTGGAAACAGACACAGGCTGGTTTAGCATACATTCACGTGGATCACTTGTTGCATTCTTATTGCCTGCTGCACTGTTTACCAAAGTTAGGTTTTGAGCTCTATGTCCTGCGCTCTGCAAGGGATCAAACTGAGATAGGATATCCCTAAAGCAACGGTCAGTATAAGAAGGTCCCTGTGCTGAAATGTCAGAGGGCAATGACACATCTGTGCCAATACTCTGATTAAGACTACCACGAAGGGATATGTCTTGGGTGTGTCTTGCCAAAAACTCATCAGTTAAACCATCACGTTCTCGATCAGTTGCAGCTGATGGTCTTCCTGCATCTGCAAGGGAATCTTGCTGTGATAAAGGAATATTTTCCGCAATGGCACCTTAGGTTTTGGATGTGTTTAATGAACATTGGTCGTGATACTGTTCACGTAACTGCTGTGAGCATGCAGCATTTTCGTCTTCTGATCTGTTTTGAGCTTCTTGCATCTTCTTTTCCCTTCTCACTCCTCTTTTTGCAGCTCTCTGTTCTCTTATCTTTCATTCTTGGCAGTTAATTTTTCTTTCAAACTGTCCACGTTGCTCCCTTTCCCTTGACGTTCTTTCAACACGTCGTCCTTGAGAAAGTGATGAGTCATTTGAGCTGTCTACGGAAGAAGCACCGAACCGTGAGTCAGGGGTTCACTTGCTATCTTCACCATATCTTCGACCTTTCTTGCTGACCTGCTTTGGTTTAGCAACTTCAATCTCCCAGTCTCTTGCCCCCAATGGTCTGTTACCTGTCTCTTTTGCATCTAGAAAGGCACTTTGTTGTACAAAGGACATGTCTTCCACAGTTATTTTGTCACTCTGGGCGCCGGATGAAGATGATGAACTTTGGTTGTCATAATTCTCATGCAGTTGCTGTGAGTATATAGTTCCCCCTTGTTGTGGCCAACTTCCAGCTTCCTCCATCTCACGTTCTTCCCTTTTTATCCCTTCTCTGACTCTCTGTTCGCTGCTTCCCCCTACAACCTGTTCACGTCTCTCCTCTTCCCTCAATACTACTTCAACGAAGGAGGTCTCTGAAAACTCTGGACTCTCTGTCGACTGTTCTGATGCAGCAGCATTTTCTTCTTCTGATCTCCTTCCAGCATCTTGTATGTCCCTATCGTTCCTCTCATCTCTTTCTAGCTGTCTGTTCTCTTGTCAGCCATTCTTGGCAGGTCATTTTTCTCTTAAACTGTTCACGTTGCTCCGTTTCCGTTGAAGTTCGTTGAACACGTCCTCCTGGAGATAGTGATGAATCATTTGAGCTCTCTGCTGAAAAAGCACCAAACGGTGGGACAGGGGGTTCACTTGCTATCTGCGCCACCTCTGAACGGCCTTTCCTGCTGACCTGCTTTGGTTTCGTACCTTCACTCTCCCAGACCCTTGCCCACAATGGTCCATTACTTGTCATTACTTGGTCCCTTACCTGACCTTTCACTGATGAAGATCTGTCACTTCTATCGTCAGCTTTGTCTCTGTAGTGTAGGAACCAGTCTTCGGATGTACGGATTTCTGTTTCCTTGCTGCCCAGCTCATCACAAAAGGGAACACTGTTTTGGACATCAATAAAGCACTTTTCTGCCTCTTTCACCATGCCTAAGGACTGCTTTAAGACGCCCAGAAAACTGCTCCAAAACATGACATCAGGATGATTTAAACTCATTCCAAGATTCAACATCACATCTATGCCTTTCTGTATTTTCTCAACCGCTGACAAACGGAACTGTTTAAACCTCTGCAAGATCATTCCTACTTGAAAGTATGTACTAGCTGTGTTGCAAGATACCACGGCACAGGATAATTTGAAAGTAGCTTCTGCTTCTTGCAAGGTTTCTTGGGCTTGCCGAAAATTTCTCTCTTCAGCATGAAAGAAGGCAAATTTCAAAGTAATCTCCCCTACTTCTGGATGAATGGGATTTAACTTCTTAAAAACTGTTAAGGCCTTATTTAGGTACTCAAAGGCATCTTTGGCATTGCCCTTTAGCAGAATACAGGAACCCTGCATACTCCTGCACAAGGCAACTGAATGGTGATTTTCTCCACAATAACAAAACAAGATATCTTCAGCCTGTTTCAGTGCATTCTCAGCATCACCAAACCTTCCACAGGCATGGAGGAAGCAGCCCATTTGGCATAGTAATGACCCATAGAGAAAACTATTTTCACCATGGACAAGAAAGAAAATACTTTGCAACTTCTTTAATAACGTGCAAGCTTCTTTGCATTGACCAGTAATACGACAAATCTTTGCTGCCTGGATAACTATTCTTTTGAGCTCAGCATTCATTGACATCTTAGAAGCATCTGGTTTAGCCGGCAAAGCAAGTAAATGGGAGATAAAATCTTTCACTACTTTGGCTTCAATTATTTTATCCATTCCCTCAAGCTGGATTTTCATCAATTGCCTGGATAAAACAGCTGCAGCAGCTTTGTCAGCACCTGGGATATCAAAGTGAACAGCAGTTCTCAGAATCTTCTTCAACATTCGGTGGTTTCCAAACTCTTGCAACATATCAGCAACTTTTCCCAGCAACTTCACTGGTAGTTGAGCATAATTTGTTTTTCTCATAGAGATGTCATGACACAAGGAAGCTGCAGTGGTAGCAAGATTGGCCGCTTCTTTGTATTTACCCAAGGTCTTCTTCAGAACTGCTTGGTTCAAAGTAATTACTGCATCTTTAATATTGTCCTGATGTTGACAGTAAACTTTGGCCATATTAAAACAATCTTTGCTCTCCTCATAAAGTGCATTTTCACTAAACATCACCCCAAGGTTATTCATCAGAAGGGAAGAATTGGGATAGCATTGGTCACAATGATTTTGAACTTTCTGAACTTAGGACTGTCGTACAGTTCACTTGGTTTAAATCGTCATCCTCAAAGAGAGTTAGAACTAGGAACTCGGCTTGGTTATCACCCCATGGTTTCAACACGGTCTCCTCAACATCGCAAAGCAATGATTTGAAGGCAGATTGATCCTCTTGGGAAACGGCCAGGTTAACAGCAGCAGTTGGAAGTTTCAAAACTAGGGATTTTAATTTTTCCTATATTGTAGGCCAACCACAAGTTACTGTGTACCCTGCAAGTATGAAAGTATTGGAAAGTAAAAAAAAAACTAACCTTGATAAACTGTACAAAATTCTACTTATCTAATTTTGTTTTAAAAGTTATACCTGTGGTTTACTTTCAAGAGCCTTATTTTCCTGTTTTTTTTTTCCGGTGCTTCAATACACTACCTAAAGCTATACCATTAGTAATTGGCAGGGTTTATTTGATACCATTATTCAACCCCGATTGGCTTAAATCCCATGCCGTAATAGCCTATGTGTAACCGCACCCTTCCCCAAGCTTAAATTCTTCGCCACTGTAATTCTGTCCTCCAAAATTGTAACTTGACCTGTTACAATGGCGATACCTAGACGTGTTGATGTTAGTACTGCGTGTAAGATAATCAGAAATTGAAAAGAATTATATAATGGATTGAACCACAAAATATGAAAAAATGTTATTTTTGTATGTGTAATTGTTTTTTTTCAAAAGGCACCATACTTTCCCAAAGTATGGTGTGGTATAGTGTAGCAAAGTGGGGGTACCCCATAAAAATTTGGGCAAAGCTAGGGCCAAATTCATGACAGCAAGGAATGGTCTGATTATATTAAGTGGTGAACAGGAAGGAAAGAAAACACTGCTCTGATTTGTATTATATTGTTAATTTTTTCTTTATCAGGTTAAAACTGTGCCCCACAGTGTGTGACGTCAGGACGTGAATTGAACTGTCATTTACGCTGAAAGCAAAAATAGTTTTATGTGGCAAAATCAAGACCACTCTGCGTAAAACTTTGATTAAATTTGCTGAATTCAATAAACTTTGATGCGAATCTCATGTATAGTGAAAGTGATTTAATTTTAACCATTCACTATAAACATAACTTGCACATAGTACACTCCATCATGCAGCGTCCCAGGAAAAGGTAAGAGAACTTCATATTTCTGTTGTCATAATTTTTAAATTATGATCATATTAAAACACGTTGAAAGAATGGTAAATATAAGCATTTGACTTTATCCTTTGCATTCAACACTCACACCAACCTTCACTGTTTTGGTACAATGGAAGTCTTGTAGTTTTCACTAATAATGTGTGATAGGTCCTACAAGTAACAAACCTTCCAACATGCATACAATATTGAAGAATCAGGTGTAAAATATTTGGACATTATCCTTTGCATTTATCACATACTCCAACCTTTACTGTTTTGGGACAACATAAGCCTCGCGGTATTCACTTGTGTGATATATGTGCCACATGTGACAAACATTCCAGCATGCAATATTGAAGAATCAGGTACAAAAAAGTTTGATTTCAATGCAAACATACGTTCATGCAGTTTAACTATTGCTGCTAATTATTTTCCATGTTTTGTTTATTCCCAAAGAATTATCGCTTTCGTTGGGTAAGTCTTAAGTTTATCCAGTACTTTTTAATAACCCGGTCAAATTTGTTGGAGAAAAAAACATAGCCCTGGTGATAATCAGCAAAGGAGTTTGACTCTGAAATTGCAAATTTATCGTACCAAACTGTACATGTAATTACATAAAATAACAGTTGGACTCCAAGTCGGGAGAAACTACAGAAGGGAAAAACGAATAAAACACAGGGCGATGCAAGGAAAACGATGTAACTTACTATTTCGATCCAGTTGTGTTATACCCACATTTGAATTTACTGCTTGCTTATTTTCCGTGATCGCCTAATTTGATGCCACTTGGCTGTACTGATTAATCACGTTAAATACGACTATTTTTACGTGATCTTTGGGTTTGCACCTTGTCACGTGATGAATCACCACGTAAAATTCACTACACTCTAAAGGGAAAGTAAACGGTTTGTGGACAGGCAAAGTGACGAGACTGCAAAATGTATAGATATAAATGGGCAGTACTTCTAGAGTATTACAAAGTAGGACTTGCATTTATTCATTCTTATGTGATACAAAATTATTTATTTACATTATTGTCAATTTCCTCGATAAAACTTGCAAGTCGTAATACAGCATAAATTATTCTTCTGTTTATCAAGGAAACTTGGCAAAAAATAACTTTAAAAAATAACTTATGTTTTGTTTCGGTTTGACGCCTTTTCCCTCTTCAAATTAGCATTGTACGTCTTAACGATTGGTTTGTTGCTATGTCTGGAGGCGGGTTTCTTGAGCTCTCTGTCGCCAAGTTCACAAAGGACTCAAAGGATGTCCACATAACGAGCAGGTTTGACTGAAATGAAGCAAAAACACTGGAAATCATAGGCAACATTAATTCAACACTTCCACTAACAGAACACATATTTAGTGCGGTAATCATCATCATCATCATCATCATCATCATCATCATCATCATCATCATCATCATCATCATCATCATTGCTGCCCAAGATCAGGCCATTAATTTAAGACCAACTACTATCGTAGCAAGATCCTAAAAGATGGTACAGACCCAATATGCAGGATTTGTGGCCAATTTCAGGAAACGGTTGACCATACACTATATTGTGGCAGGGTGCCCTCAACTGGCCAAAACTGAATACCTACACAGACACAACAAAGCCGCCACATACTTACAATGGAACATCTGCAAAGAGATGAATATAGACAGAAGCGAGAAATGGTGCAAGCATGAGCCCCAAACAGTAACAGACAAAGACAACATCACAATCTTGTGGGATATGCCAGTACAGACAGATCATGAGTTAAAGGCCAACAGACCAGACATGGTAATCAAGAAAAACAAGAAAAAAGCTGCCTGCTCATTGATATGTCCATTCCCACTGAAAAGAACACTTCGGTTAAAGTAACTGAAAAACTGTCAAAATAATATAAAGCCCTTGAAATCGAAATTGAAAGAATGTGGGGGATGAAAGCCACAACGATTCCGGTAGTAGTAGGAGCCATGGAACTAATCAAGAAAGGGTTGGAGAAATATATACAACAAATCCCGGGTAACATCAAATTCAGGAACTACAGAAGATCACACTACTTGGAATATCCCGCACTCTAAGAAAGGCAATCTCCACCAAATAAACTCCTGCCTCATTCTAACCCTCGGCCCAAGGAATGGGCTCGGCTATTGTATATTGACCCACCCAGGGCTACAAAGCAGTAAGCAAGGCTGCAATTTGCTGCCAGCTTGTCCAACTATAATTATTTTTACCTTCTTGTAACAACCTACATGTGTACTAGGGATGACGAGGAATGGTGAACGAAAAACGTTTCTGATAGGCTTAAGGTTCGGGTTAGATTTTGTTCCAAATTTTAATCTATGCATTCATTTAAGTAACGTCTTGTGCACTTAAAATGATGAGTACAACTACTAGAAAATTAAATTAGGGAACAGCTAGACTTACAAGCCATGTCGAACCAGCTTCTCCTTACAATTCGTATGTACCTTGTGCCGACAAGGCAACATGTGGCACTCTGAAATGACTGGGTCCAATACCTGAAGTTAACAAAAAAAAAAACATAACTATGCAGGTGTAGGGGGTGTGCACCCCCCCACCCCTGAGATGACCTGCGGTTTTGTAATACAACTGGTATTCTGCAAAAAAAAAAAAAACTATGTGGTTTATTGGTGTTCAAGTAGAGCAAGAGACGAGTGCACCCCCTCCTAAAAAAAATCCTGGGTCCGCCCCTGTATGGTATGAATTATGTTACCGTTGTTATACCAAGAAAAATTTATAGTGCTACACAAAGTCTCGGTACCAAAGTTTCCAAACCAGTAATAGGTGTGCATACAGAGGAACCTTTCTGGTCTGTTAATGCTAATAATTGTTCTTGCTCTCTGTGGAAGTTATGCATAAAACTATTGTCCATGACCTATAAACTGATGATGTCAAGAGTTATCCAAGGTAAGCCACCACGAGTATGAGTGGTTATGGACAGGTGTGCATGTGAACACTAAGAAAATTAATTTATCAGCTGAATTTACACATAAGACCTTAATGACAGGTGACAACTCTTTTAAGAGCTTAAAAAAGGAAACCTATGCAGGAAAGAGACTCAAACTCACCTCCAAGCATAGACAGCAGTCATCTGGTCGGCAGTGAAGGTGATTTTCCTGCTCCTCGTCGTTAAACCACACATTGCAAACCTCACAGTGCTGTTGAGGTTCCTCAATTTAAACCAGTTTGCGTAAAATTAGTTAAAGAATTCAATGTCTAAATTCCTTAAAAAAAGTTATTCCCAATCTATAAAATAATATTGAGCACACATGCCCAGCCCTGTGAAACAACACATAAAAAAATGTAGTCCTCGGGTTTTTAACAGCATTATTCACAGGTTTTTGAGAGTAAAGTTAGGATATAGAGCAGTATATTTTGTAATTCATGGCTTTACAAAAACTCTGAGAAAAACATTTACACTCAACTTTTCTGACATAAATAATAAAAGTACATACAACAAAAAATTCCATTATCTAGCTTACCACATTTCTGAAGCACAGTTGCTGCCGAGAGTTCACTTCAGCTTCCTGCATCTCTCTCTCCGTTCTGTCCACTCTGTTTCCTCTTACTGCTTCCTCCGTTTCTTGCCTTTCTCTTCCTCTGCTTAACTGTTCCTGGAACAGCAAAATAAAAAAACACCCTCCATGTAATGATATTGTTAGAGAGAACTGACTGCTCCAGATGACAATTTTTTGATGAGATCCAGGTTCATCACTTCATCACCCAAGCAATGTTGTGCCCATAATGGAAATCAACTTTAACGGGGGTGGAAGGAGAAAGGTCGTCAGTTTTATTATGATTAGCACAAGATAACCAGGAAGGTTTGTAACATAACAATGCTGCCTCCATCCAGGGCACACAACAGCTTTCAGCTTAGGCAAAGTTTGGTTTAAGAGTGCGATCAACCTTAAGAGTTTCACCCTTTACTTTTCTCCCTACACTTGCTTCTTTTGTTTTCTTGCATCCCCTGTATGTTCGTTCTTTTGTAAGCATTTAGGCACTTATTAACTCATTTCAGTGTGGAAAGTTTTTATGAACACTTATAGGATATGGTTTGTTGCATTTTTCTGGCTGTTTGATTAAATCATTCTCATGGTTTAAAAGATTTTGCTCCATATGGAATTTAGGCAGATAGGTTGAAGAAATGGCCTGTGGTAGCTGAAACCTCTCTCTTAAAGAGGTTAAGGTAGGATACATATGCAAAAAAGTGATTTAAGCTCACCTCCAAAGATATATGGCAGACGTCTAGTTGACAATATTGGTGATTCTCCTGCTCATGCTCATTGAATGGCACATTGCAAAGGTCACAAAAGTGTCGAGGTTCCTTTTAACCATTTTACAAAATTAGTCAAAGAAATTAAAGGTCTAATTACTGTGAAACACACAAATCAGTGAACACCAGAAATATTTATGGAATGTTATATGTTCCTGTTGCAAGGATCAAGAAAGCTAATTTTGGTGTGAGAAACTAAAAGGTAACTAGTTATACACGTAGCTAATATATCAATTATAAGTGCCAATGAGCAAAGATCTTACCTGTATGTGAGCACTGTTTCAATTTGTTTAGAAACGTGATGAATGACCGTGGTTATTTATCAAAAATACATGTAGTTTGAACTCAATTCAATTGCATAAGCAAAAATTAAATTAAAAATAGTGAACTAAATATTGTTCTACCACATAAAGAATTTGAAATCCAGCCTTTACATAGCATATTTTTTGAGATATTGAAGTTCTTGTCTTCGTCTGAAGTTGCACACCGGTCATTTTGCATAAAATTTAGTGGTCTTATAAGCGAACTTAGAATCCTCGAAAGTCCACGAATATTCAACATACAGATTGATATTTGATCTCTCTTTAAAGCTTGTAACATGTAGGAAGTCTACTTTTCAGGGAAAAAAAGACTTATGGTGCACTGATGACTCCTTCCAAATGATAATTTTTCTTCAAAAACACAACAAATATTTTCTTATCACATAAACAGGCAGTGTATTTAAGTAAAATATTTTGTACTCAAATCAATTTCATGAACCCCCCCCCCCCAAAAAAAAAAAGAAAAATGGTGAACTAAACTGTTTGTACTACAAATAGATTATTTTAAAATACTGACTTTACATGGCATATTTTTCTTACATGTATATTATCTGTTCTGCATTACTTCATAAAAGTTGTCTTACACTACCTCATGTTACATTGCTTTGAGATTTATTCTACCTTAAATGAAACTTTTGCGAACGGCTTTGTTATGCTGCCACCTAGCAGCCTCGCATCTTTGCAGGGCTGCTTGTTGGCAATTAGCTTGCGGTTTGGTAGTTTTCTTGTGTTCTCTGAACTCAGTTGAGATTGAGGCAGGTACAAAAGTCGGACCGGATCAACTCGGACCGCCAGTCTGGGTCGGATCAACTCGGATCGACTCGGACCAAAGTGGATCGAATAAAAAAATAGAAATAAAATAAAATTGGACTCGGATCAACTCGGAGCCATCAAAAAAATTAAATTAAATCAGCAAAACTGAAAGTTTAACCCATTTGGAGGGTAAAAAAGGCCAGATCATCCTTTTCTCCGTGGCTTTCAGGCGCCATTTTGTTTTACTAGTGCCAGTTCCTCTCGGATCATGTTATAAACTGTGTTACACGACGCGCTCTGCTTCACAGATATGGATGACCTCGAGGAAGGTAAAATCTCGACCATCTTTCTCAATGAATTTGCTTCATTCCAAGAAAATGATAGTTTCAGTCGCCTAGAATATATATTTGCTTATATAGTTACCAAAGAGTGTTTGTTTGTTTGTTCCTGTTTTTTTTTTTTTTCTGCAGGATTTCTGAAACTTAATTTTAATGATACGCTAGTGAGCAGCACACATACATTTCCAGTGGTCATTTTCAACTTGGAAGGAGGAGAAACCATGCTCCCCCGGGACAAAGGAAATTTCCATGCCCTGGGCAAGAATCGAACTCGCGACCCTCCGGTTCAGTGGTTGCATTTGAACGTCTGAAAAACATGTAGTATTCCGAGGGTCGTGAGTTCAATTCTCGCCTGGGGTACGAAAATTTTTGTTGTCCCAGGCAAGCATGATTTCTCCTCCCTCCAAGTTGAAAATGTTCACTGGAAGAGTATGTGTGCTGCTCACTAGTGTATCATTAACATTAATAAAAATAAAAATAAAATTAATTTACGCAACCACGAGTTCGTGAGAAAAAAACAAAATGGCGGGTGAAAGTTGAGTGATACTGACTGATTTTATTTTTCTTTTTATAATCCGAGTTGTTTTTTTTTTTTATGATCCGAGTTGATCCGAGGCAAATTTTATTTTATTGTTATCGTTTTAATTCGATCCGAGTCGATCCAAGTTGATCCGACCCGGACTGCCGGTTCGAGTTGATCCGGTCCGACTTTTGTACCTGCCTATTGAGATTGGTCAATATATACACACAATCCATATTCCTGAAAATTTGCAGGTGTTCATGGGTTGTTTACCATTTACATGGGCAAACTGGTCGGTCTATGGTTTAGGCAAATGGTATGCAATTTTTAGAACTGGGAAATTCTGTGCTGAAACAACACAAAAAAGTCATGTGCCATTTACTTTCCAACCAGATTTTCTGGAATCTTTTTGTAAATGGTAAACAACCATGGTTTGCCAATTTTGACAGTAATTGGCACAAGTTACTCCTATTTATAAATTAATATTGAGCACTGCAAAAGGACCAAAAGTGAAGGATGTTAAAATGACTAGAGAAAAACCAGCAGTATTCTGTAACTAAACATTAGAGAAATTTGTGTCATGTTTACAGCAAAGAGAAAAAGAAAATCTCTAAATCTCTCTACAATGTCTACCAGAACTCTGGCAAGAACTTAAGAGCGGATGTCAGTAAATATCGACCAGAGGTCTGCAAAAGTGAAAAATCGAAAATTCTCAAAAAAATTCACAAAGTAGCACTAGGTAAGCTGTTAACATAAATATAATTTTTACTTCGATCCGATAATCATTTTAGACGTACGGGGGGGTTATCGGTTTCGCGGCTCTAGGACCGGGTTTTACAGGCCCGAGACGGTGTGTCACGAAAAAATCGAACAGCAAATAACTTATTCAGAAGAGTACATAATTATAGACATTTTCAGGGTTGATTTACTCAGCAGTGTCAACGAAAATGTAATATTTTGGAGATTTTTCATTATTTTCAATATTTTGAACGTTTCCATTCGATGAAAAAATGGCAAATTTCAAAGCCCAAAATCATCAACTGGTACCTCGATTTCAGTAAAGAGTCTTATACCACGTTAAAGAGCGTTATCTCTGCTTTCAAAATCTGTTTTCAAAACTATGGGCAACTTAAAAGAAAATTTTTGAGGCCAAAAAATAGAAGTAGTACTTTTCTGAAATTTGAGCTCTCCTCTCTCACTGGGGGGATGCTAAAAACTCGGAAAAATACTATAAGAAATCAGTTTGAGCAACAGTGGTTTAATGTTATCAGCTTTCAGAAACCAAGACGTGTTTATCCAGCGATCTAATATAATTTAAAACCGTTTGCTAACATGAAAGGCCATAAAGGCAGATTTAAGCTGTCAACTCCTGCCAAGTGCACGAGTCACGTAAGGTTGTCAAAGGGCAAAAAACTATAATAAACCAGATAAACTCTAAAAATCACAACGTTTTTGCGTCCAGGAATTGGATTTTACCGAACAGAAGAATGCTTAGGAGTGTATTTTTCTTACCTTAGCATGGGTTTCCTAGATATTGGAATTAAAAAACATCAAGGGCAGCATCGGCAAGAGAATCTTTGACTGCTCTCAAAGGTCGACGGAGATTGTGTTACTTCTCACGAATTGACCGCTCACCACCTGTTCTTGGGCTCGTATTTCGAGGCAACACTTATGAATGGCATGGCGCGCGGCACTGATACTTTATGATCAAGTTCTGAACTCTTCTTCACGAGACATTTACCTGAATTTATCGAAAATATGCCAACACCAACAACAACTGGAGCATTTGTCGGGTATTTGTCTTTTTTTCGAGGAAAAGTTCGGGTAAGCAGATTCACACAAAAACCATTTGGCTCAAAAAACGTTTTAAAGCCTACCCTGGATATAAAGCAACATGTATTTCCTCAAAATAAGCTAAAAAAAAAAAATTCACGCAGTGAATAAATGGGTGAAACAGGATTAATAATCATCGAATTCTTGCCTAACCTGAGAGATTTCCCGATATGAAGGATGTACCCAAAGAGGGACACCTACCACGTTACAAAGAGTCACTGGTTTAAACAAACCTGCACGTATCTTTAGCTGGACGTTAACCTTCCGTACAACTAACGCGTTTCATTTGAAGTAAGACGTGACTTAGCTATGACGCGTCCTTTTTGAAAAACTCTTGTTAATTCCTGCAAAAAATTCGGATTTTTGTAGCTAAGCCGGAGCGTTCCCTGTATTCTTCGACCCTTTTTCGACATGTTTTATCGTCAATGAAGTCCTGCTCATAACCAACTGTCTGTCAATCTTTTGCTGATTTTCACAATTTTTTTTTCACTGTGTAGTTCAATTATAACATCGTGTTTTCTTTTATTGCAGCAAATAATAAAGAGTTTTCGTAGGTAGAAATAAGACTCTCTTCAAACGTTTAACTTAATGTTGCCTCTGTGAGAAATGTCAGCATGCCGGTGTTGTTGTTTACTGACAATTTCACTCAAAAATTAGTCCTTTACCGGCCGGAATATATGACGCAAACTATGTATGTATACCAGCTTCTAAACATGGGCGTAGCGTGAGGTTTTGATGGTGTACACATGCACGGACAAAGGTTGGACCTCCGATAATTCCGATGGTACTGCAAACTAGGGGAATCTGCAGCTCAGAAATTCTATATCCTGTGTTTTCCACAGGATATTTTCAGTTAGTAAATAAATACATAGGAAATTAAAATGCAAATATTAGTTGTTTAATTTTTATCTCTTGAAACATGTTATCGGTAAGGTGCAATGTTTACGCGAAAAAAATTAAAAGAGTGACGCCATCAAGGAGGTTTCAAGCAAAGGGCGAGACATATCTAACCTTCAGGGCCGAGTTGTTCAAAACTGGGTTAAGATAACCCAGGGTTAGTGCGAGATTTGAATTCAGATTTGAAAGCTTAAAAAGCATTTCAGTTTTAATTCTTTTTGTCTACAAGTTGATGATTGGAAGCTCTAAAACTAACAGAGGAAATTATCCGAGAATATGCTTTTGAACACAAGAAAAAGAAACCTGGGTTGAATTTAACCCTGGGTTAAGCGCCAATCAGCCTTCGAACAACCTGGCCCAGACGGGTAAAGACACTAATATAATGCAAAAGATTTATCAATCATCCCCATTTTATGATAATAATGCTTCTGGAAACACCGAGAAATATACATTTTCCAGATTTCAGCTGTACGCACCGGCGTATGTGCGTATAAAGGACGCTACACCCCTTCTAACTTAATTAAGACCCTCTCTTATAAATGGGACATTAAGCGTCTTATTCAAGAAGCGTTGTTAATCTGTTTTGTGTGTGATCTCAGAGTATTTTTTGTTTGTTTGTTTGTTTGTTTGCTTTTACACCGTTTCATAAAAAGTTTTTAAGGTTCATTTCTGGCAACGTTTCTCAAAACTCGTTATCAGCACTGTTAGCACTGGCCATTGAAGAGGCCAAAAACTGAACTTTTCTGTAAATAACAAAATACACCTTCCCTGCATAACTTAAAGCACCGAGGAGCTGTAAGTTTCGTTATTTTCACCAGAATTTTTCAATTATTACACAAAAATTATATTGTGTACCGGTTTGTTCGTGGCAGAGGCCCATAACCCACTCCTGCATGTGGTTGTGAATTCCTTCAAGGCCGAAAATTTAAGTAAGAACCGCAAACAACAGCTAAAAGGAGGCACACAGTTTGAAATAACCAGGGAAAAGAGGCCTCTGATTTTCTAAAATGTCATTGATGCACAGTTCAATTAGACTTGTTACTACCCCTCGGGGAACCACAGGGACAATTCCAGCCCTTCAGGCCCGGGGGTGGGGAGTTGTTTGAAGTGGTCATGTCCCGGACTTTCGGTGGTGGGTGGCAAGGCAAATCGAAAATAACTTCTCTGTAAGTTTGTTTTTGTGAAGTACATCATTTTTCGCGCGGTTGACAAGATGGAGGCGGACTCCATAGCTGTGGAACGATCCTTGTGAAACATGTCCCGGCAACGAACAGGGCATCACGTAATTGACGTCAAGACCTTGACCCAACTCCATGAACAGGGAGAGGCGATAAGTTCCATTATACCGTAAGTGATGCTTGATGTCAGACGTGAATAGTCTGTCCACAGACGTTTATCCTTTTGTTTTTGACAACACGCGAGTGAATCGGAGCGCAGAAACGAGCCCTAAGCCCACCCCATTGCCCAAACATTCCCTAAATCCCCACACTTTTTATTTTTGTGCAAGAAGTTCTTACCTTTCATTTAATTTCCATGTCCAGTTTACAAATAAGAACGCGGGTTCCCTTTGGTGAAGCTTGAAAACAATGAGACATAGCTGTGTAGCAGGCGCTTCGAAGTAGGGCGCGATAAAGAACGGAGATACGCGTGTCTCTCTCAACAAGACAATCATCAAATCGAAACAAACTCAATATGGCAGAAAAAATAGTGGTCGATTTCATAGAAAAAGGGATACACCACCGAACCTCTTGTGCCTGGAAATGTTGTTATAATGCTCATCTTTCAATTAACAAAAAAATTGACAAAAAATCAACGAAAGGCTGACTCTATAAGCCGCTGCCTGACAATGAAATGGTCAACAAGAAGCTAGTGCTGCCTTTCATTTAATAGAGACGTGAAATACTAGGTGGACCACACCCTGAACTCCAGCGAAAACCGCAAGAGAGGAGCGCTCAAGGCTAAGGAGACTAAAGCCGGAAAAAACAACAGGAGTCTTGAGAAACGTCCTTATCCTATTCTGTCCGGTTTCGTACTTTCAAGGAAGTGCTGATCAAGAGTCATACCTAAGGAATGAAAACTCCTCGCAGCTTCCAGTGAAAGCATGCAAAGAGTGACAACAGTGGTAAGCGGTCGTTCTGTGAAATGTAACACAATCTTTGCCGTTTGGATTTTTGCTGTTCTTGATCTGTTCTCCCGGCCGTGTGGATACTTCACATTTCCAACATCTGGGAACACCATGTTAAGGTACGAAACAACAAATACTCACAACATTATTTTGTACACTAAAATCTGACTTCCTGGACGTAAAAAGTTTTGAATTTTAAGACTTTTTTAATTAGTGCTTTGCCCTTTGACAATGTGCACTTGGCAGGAGTCGACAGCTCAATTCTGCCTTTATGGCCTTTCATGTTAGCAAAAGTTTTAAATTACATCAGATCACGGGATAAACACGTCTTGGTTTCTGAAAGCTGATAACATTAAACCACTGTTGCTCAAATTGATTTCTTATAGTATTTTTCCGAGTATTTAGCATCGCCCCGGTGAGCGAGGAAAGCTCAAATTTCAGAAAAGTACTACTTGTATTTTTTGGCCTCAAAAATTTTCTTTTAAGTTGCCCATAGTTTTGAAAACAGATTTTGAAAGAAGAGATAACGCTCTTTAACGTGGTATAAGACTCTTTACTGAAATCGAGGTACCAGTTGATGATTTTAGGCTTTGAAATTTGCCATTTTTTCATCGAACAGAAACTTTCAAAATATTGAAAATAATGAAAAATCTCCAAAATATTACATTTTCGTTGAAACTGAGTAAATCACCCCTGAAAATGTCCATAATTATGTACTCTTCTGAATAAGTTATTTGCTGTTCGCATTACAATTGATTTGATTTTGAAAACGATTTTTTCGTGACACACCGTCTTGGGCCTGTAAAACCGGGTCCGAGAGCTGCGAAACCGATACCCCCCCCCCGTACGTCTAAAATAATTATCGGATCGAAGTAAAAATTATATTTATGTTAACAGCTTACCTAGTGCTACTTTGTGAATTTTTTTGAGAATTTTCGATTTTTCACTTTTGCAGACCTCTGGTCGATATTTATTGACATCCGCTCTTAAGAAACTTCTACTTTCTTGCATGCATGAATAAAACATGTAAAGGATAAAAAAACATCACATCAACACATTTCATTAGCTTACCGTGCTAGGGTACTGTAGTTGCCTCACTTCACCCAACTCGGCCTGCATTGCTCTTTCTGTACCCTCCATTCTTTCTCTATTTCTTACAGCCAGTACATCTTGTTCCAACTGTCCTATTCTTCTGTTTAATTGTTCATGCCCTTCTCTTTCTTGTAAAGCAACAGCACGGCATTCTGCAACTTGCTGTAGCCTAACAGCCAATGAATCATCATTAGACTCCTCAGAATCAGACACAGCATCTCCCAAATTAATACCAATTGTCCCTTCTTCCTCTGGAACAGTACTAGTTGCAGGATCCAACCAAGAAAATTGTTTTTCTGCATTTGCAGATGCACTTGCACCAGATGACAATGTTCCTTTGTCTCTGTCTGCCGTAATGGCTGCTGCAGCTGCTTGCAATTCTTCATCACTACTATCACTTGATGGGGTAAGTTCTTGACCACCAGGTGCTTCCTCTGATTTGTGGTCTGTGGGCAGAGTACTTCCTTGCATCTCATTCTCACTGTCTTCTCCATCTGAACCATGGTCCAGGACATTATCTGGGTCAGAGGTATTTCGAGTTCCACCATTATCTTGATCAAAATCCATATTTTCTGTCCCTATATTAATCATAAAAGAAGAATCAATGTGTACATGCATGCACAGGTCAAGATGTGTGACAAAAACACATTTTAACAAGTGTATCTAAGGTACAAAGGGCCGTTGCAGCCAGGTATGTCTTGCAGGAGAGATGTCTACACCTTGACGACAGAAATTCCATACCAATGACGTCAAATATTCTGAATCCCTGGTTAGTCGATATTATTTACAGATGACGGACAAAAGACAAGACAAGAGATCGCAGAATTATATCAAAGTCAATTCTTAAGTAAACTCTACCAGGATGAATCTACTACAAAATTTAACAATCATGTGGAAAGTGTTCTCCTTTGGAAGAAGCATTTGAGTTTTACTGCCTGTTCACAGAAGAACTCTGGACAGGAGAAACACATCAACTCAAACAAACTTATATAACACCAATAAAATGACTACCAGATAATAATATTGGGTAAACATTGATTCACGCCATCAGTATGGGATTTCTGTCATTGAGGCGCAGATGTCACAAAATGTCCCTAGTAGGAGCGAGTTGCAAGGAGAGGCTCTTCCTGCTTTTATAGGCTGTATAAAAGGAAACCATCTCAGGTACTCTTAATGTGACATGTTACACGAGACAATTTGCAACAATAATTTTTAGTGCAACACTCTTAGAACAATATGATGCAACTGTTCAAAACAACATAGCAACAATGCTGTAATGCTCTGCATGTTGTGCTAAAACTCTCATTGCTGTGAATCGTTCTGTGTGACATCACCTTAACTTTTCATGTACATAATCTTTAATAATATGGGAAAAAAAATTTTACCATTTGCAGACCCAATCTGGCGAGCTTGAGCAAGCTAAATGAACTTGTAACTTCCTGCAGGCACACATGCAAATTTCTTCTCAGCAGCTTTACATCTTCCGTTGTCATGCGATAGTTTTTTTATTCAAATTCTGCGTGCGCGTTTGTAGTCTTAGCATATGTTGTAACAAACTTTTTATTGGCAATTTTATCTGAGGAGTATCACACATGCTGTGCAGTACAAAACTAAATAGTAATAAAAATGCCAAGTCGGATCTCACAGTGACACCAGATAACCTAGATTAAACATAATCTTTTATGCGCAATTGGCTACTGGGTTAGAGAAAATGAAGAGTCTCATGTATCTTAAACACACAGGGAGGTTCTAAAGTAACAGCACTAACAATCATGTACAGTACTCAACGCTCCCTATATTTGTGACCAGCTTTCTCACAGATAATCAGCTACAGTCATCACCAGTGTTGTAAACCCCAGTGTAGTGAAACCCACCTTGAAATATGATACATTATACAGCTGTAATTTATTAAGGTCTCTAATAAAAGCTCTTCTAAGCACTCAGATCATGCACTCACTTTTGTGACATTCATGCTGGTATTTTCATCTGTTTATAAGTACTGGTAAGTGACCACTCAGTCAACACTTATAATTATCATTATATAGCTGTTAGTTAATCCGATATTGTCAGGAAAGCTATTATCCTTTAATTTTTAAGAATTGTCCAATTAAGGATTAATTTGGATAATTTCAGATAGCATTTTCCTTTACAAACAAGCAAACTGTCCAGTATAAGAAAAATAAGACAGCTGGTCTGAGCCAATCAAATGCCAGAAAATACAATAGGCAATGCAAACTAGCCAATCAGCACCAAGTCCCTGTGACAATGTGCCAAAAAGAGTTTTGTTGGCTGACTGCAGTTTGTCGGCAAACACTCTTGGCTTCTTGTTGCTGTGAATGTCATTTTGTTTTAATTGCTGTTGTTTTGTTTTGGCTTCTTGTCTGGGCCATTTAAAACGAAAATGTATGACCAAACTGACGAAAGTTTGTATTGGAAACAATCAATGCATAGATTCTCGAAAATGTACAAGAACTGAAACTTTGAACAAGAATAAGAAAACACTGATACTTGTGTTTAGATGTTGGCATTACAAAAACAATTCTGTGGAAATCGTTTGACGTAATGAATGAAATATTTATTTTCAATAGTGTTTGCATTTAAATTAAGTGTTTGTGTTGTTGCTTTGTCTTCTCTGTACTGGCAATTGCGGTTTTCACCTGAAGCACCTGTAGCACCATATCATTCAGATCATTGAAGGAGCTTTGAAAATTTTAATAGGCAACAAAATGCCAAAGTATGATTAAAGAGCAATACTACGTTCTAGGTTTGTTTACTAGTAAAGAATAAGTTGAATGACAGTACAAGAATAAACCTTTTTTAGATCTTTGTTTCAACTACAACAGATGGGTTAACTTTTGGCTGTCCTTGGAATTTTTTTCATCCAATTATTTCCAAATTGGACAGCATGTAGTCCTATTACATGTACCAATACATAATTAAAAGTAAATAGAACTTCTTGATAACATTTAGGGTAAGTAAATGTACGCTAAACAATATGAAAAAATAAATATGTGCCCGGGGTGCTAATTTGAGCAATGTAGTGTCCATATCAACTACAGTAATTCATTAGATCAACTATTAATGACAACAACTACGTGTATCAAGTATAAAATTATTATTAAGTAAGTAAGTAAGTAAGTAATTTTATTTAACCACATATCGCATATGAGCGATAGCCCGTTTAAATGCAAATGTGCCAATCAAAAATGCAATCAGGTTTACCATTTACAATGTTTCCATAATTATTTTAAATGAAAAAAGAATACTTTCTCAAGTATCAAATAATCTAATGACAATGGTTGCCAAACATATCAAACTTTTCAAAAATCCGTTTCCGATTTGAAATTTTTAAATTGCTGTATTTTCATACAAATGGGCGGCGGCTAAAAAGCAGCCATGAACAGAGAGAAAGCAGCAATGGTTGGACAGGTGAAAACAAATCGAAAATAAATTCGTGAGACACGAATATAATAAGCTTAATGGTCAAATACGACAAAAATAATGCTTCTGCACTTGAAAAACCTTTTCAAACAGTCCCCCGATTTTTTCCCGTGAGATCGCTATCTCGCAACCCGAGGCCGCCATTTTTAAGCTTTTACGTTATTTGGTTTGAAAATTAAGTCACAGTTTAATACACTCCTTCCTCGACGCCCATCAACTTTTCTCATTTTCTTCGAAGCAAGATCTTGCGGAGAACAGGGGGTCTTCAAACATACTACAGCTATCAGAAGCATACCTGAGTGATGCTGTTTATAAATGAATTAAGCTTATCGTGCCCGATAGGATATTAAAAGCGTGTCAAATTTTCACTAAGATTTGTCACCTCTGCAGACAAAACGGACCAAGTTCGCTTTATAAACGAATCTTCGAACTATGAAAGTTAGCATTTATATTAAAACTTACCTGAAAACAAGTTCAAGTGACCCTAAAAGTGTTGTTGTTTTGCAGTGTCTTTAACACAATCTTTCCGTCGAGGGTTCGATGTTTTTGCCTGGTTACGTCATGTCTGGAGAGTCATGTGAGCCCCAATAAACAACATGTATATTTTGTCACGCAACGCAAAGCATGCAATGTTGCACGACTAGATAGCCAACAGCACAGGTAACCATGCCACAGTATTGGTAACTTCGATCCGAGAAATTAATTGTAAGAAATGCTAATAAAAAGCCACAAACCTTTTCCCGCAGCAAATTTTGTTTGCCTCAATGCTTACAACAAACAACTTAATGCAGGGTGAGTTTCATGGAGTTTTATTCAGTATTTCTTACAAAATTTGTATTGTAAACCCCATACCACTAACAAAATCGCTTTATTTTGCATTACTGTGTGCATAAATTAATAACGAGCTAAAGTCACTTCTGGCAAAAGGGCTTTGGTATCTTGTATTACCACAAAAACGTCCCTGCAAAATTCAACTCAATGATCGAAATGTTGATTGTAAGTCTGACAGAACACCGAACCGTGAAGCAGATCAATCGACCACGTCAACTGACTTAGACTGCCAATATAGTAATTATAGAATTCATCATACTTTAGAATTTAAAATGCCTGTGTGTTTGTTTTTTTCTTCATTTGGCAGTCACTTCCTTTTTTTCTCTCTGGGAATCACGTCTTGGTATGTTGTTCCCCTGTATCATGGTTGCTTGTGCTTTAGGACTGAAAACATTAGAAGGATGTGATAGACAGTATTTTTTCTGAAAATGCCAAGACTTGATTCCGAGAGAGAGAAAAAGAAGCGACTACCAAAAGAAGAAAGAAACAAACAATTCTTACAAAACATACACAGACAAAGGCCCACTTAACTGCACAAGAATTACGTTCATAGGGTACCACTACCTTCCTTCCAACTTTCTCCTGCAGGATAGCCATAATTATGGTCGGCCATTCATTACACTGGCAACGCTAAGAACATTACTAAAAGTTTATTTCAAAACAATAACAAACGTCATAAAAAATGAATTAAATATATTATTTTACAAATTTCCGTACAAAAATAATTTTTTTTATAATTGTCTATTAACAATCACTACTTTGTTCTGGAAAATCAGCAATTAATTCTTTGACTCAAGTTTCTGCAAGATTTCACTTTGTTCCCTCCCATCAATACCACCAACATCATGAACAGGCTAGAATTCTTTCAAACAAAGCAACTAATGCAGAATTTATGGCAATTATAAAACATACGTACTTAATGTGATTACAGTATTTCAACATTCTATTAATAATTAACAGAAATTTAACCGAACAATCACCTGGAAAATCACAGCTACCTGCTTAAGTATCCACAATCATAATGCAAGCTTCAATTAGAGAGTGAACTGTTTAGCCTAAGCACATTGCTATAGTGTAATGCATAAGCATACAATAAATAATATAAACTTAGCTCCCATATAAACCGTTTTTAAATAGAAATTCAATATTAAACCTCATCTTGGTGAAGTTAACTGTGCGGTCAAATGAATCATCAAAAGGTAGATACGTTAATTGATGTCAACCTTGGTTAATCAGAAAATTAGAGATCCTTAATGAGACGGCCTGCAGAAAAGGCATTGATCTGCATTTTTCAGATGGGCAAGGGCAAGCATGAGGCACTTTCTATCGCCTCCTTTCCATCTCGCAACTGGTACTAAATATACACTCCATGCCTGCCTCACGCTTACCGTGAAAAATACTATAAAATAATGCTTGTTCTGCAGGCTATTATCAGAAGACCTACTCTCTTGACTGGCTGTACAAAGGATGACGACATATTGGGCAAGTGCGGCTGAAAAAGACAAAAAAATCAATAATGTCATTACCAACTGAATTATTGTCACCAAGGAAAATGCATAGATCAAGAAAGGAAAAGCACCACAGACAACAACTTAAAACTGGAAACACCGACACCCACTGAACCTAAACAGCCTTGATGTATGGCAGCAAATACGAACCATGGTCAGATGGTTTATGGACTATAATATTTCATAGACCTTTGATCACTTCTCAATACTACAGAACTACATGTAGCTTAAGAAGCAGTGTCAAAGTGGACACTCCAAGATGGAGACTTTGTGCTGGCTCCATAGGAACTCCATTGAGGACACACAATCTTGAGTTGTTGGTTGATTTTCTATCATAAAATACTTTCAAGTTCTAAAGAAATGTAGATAGGTGACCAAAGAGAGTACTCTCAACTACAATGATGATATCATTCCTCCAGTAGTTGCAATCTTTTCACATGCAGGTAAGTGTTCCTTCAACCTAACTTTTCAACAAATTCATTGCTGAGAAATTTCTTTACAATTCCCCTTATATGACTTTGTTTTGAAATCTGTGGGTCTGACGTAGACATGCAAAAGAGCCATTTGCTTTGTTTTCAGTCTTCTCAATTTCCTTTGGAGGTGTACTGAATGACACTCACCTTAGGGTGCATTCCTTTGAGATGATCTGGATCAGGATCAGTGATCCAAGATCACTCAGGTGATTGTAGATCATAATTGAACCAATGAATCCTTGTCCAGAGTGGATTCACAAATTCATTTGATCTACCATGATCCGAGATCACTCGGATCACTGATCCTGATCTGGATCATCCTAAAGGAATGCACCCTTAGTTTCTTGGTTTCTTATATGGTACTTTTGTTATTTCAAAAAAATGAATAACCTGGTAACTTACATGCCGTTTTGTATCATAGCAATGGCACATTCTCTGTGGACCTTGTGTGAACAGGGTAATATCTGGCAACCACTGAATGCATCCTGCAAATAATGTCAACAACAATCACCATTGCAACTTACAGGAGTATTGGAATAATATCATAAGCGAGTATAAATACAGCAAACAGCAAAAGTCAGATTCAAGTTGAGAATTTCTCAAAATAGAAAATGAGCAGATAAAATTCTAATCGCTAAAAAATTGCGTGAAACTCCTAAATAAGGTGTAGAAATAATGAACTGTAAATGACAAGTATAAAGAGGAAACTTAGTCACGTGGTACAAATTTATGTTTGCCATTTGACGTAAACTTGATTCTTAACCTCTCTATAGTATTATAATAACAAGGATATTTTTCTCAATAACTAATCCTTTACTAAAGACCTCTTTCTACTCACACTCAAAAAGGGAGACCTCATTGTCAAGGCTTTAGAAGCTTTTTACTAAAAAATCAATTAAACCTCACCTCTAAGCAGATGCAACATTCATCATGACCTGAATCTGGGCGACACTTGTGATTTCCCTCAAGTCGTTTGTCTAAACACACATTACACACTTCACAGTGGAATGATTTGTCCTGATGAATCCTAAATGACAAAAAACAGTATTATTTAATAACATTAATTTAAAAAGTGATCCAGTATATCCACCACACAGTCACACTCTTTTTGCTTCATTTATTCTATCCTATAACCCATCCAAACAAGTCAAGACATTTTATTAAACTAGCCATGGAAAATTGCAAGTGGATCAAACAAGAGAGCCACTTCTAGGAAGAAAGGACCTCTGCTGACATAATTATTTCGGGCTAGCTGCTTCCATGTGATCAGACAGTGGGGAATAGTGCAAAATAGACCTGCCAGTCCTAAGAGCCATTTTTTGTTGCTCTGATCTCTCCTTTGTAGCCTGTCTACTACCTGAACACAAAAAACTAGCCTGTGTACAGAGCCCACCTCCCCTCAGGAAAAAAGGGAAGGCTACAAAAAACAGTCAGGCAAACATCTTCTAAGAAGTTTAACACCAACAATATTATGCCCCTTATTCAAGTGTCTGTGTGTTCCACAGGAACAGTGGTTATTATTACAGACATAATTTTGGCAGAATAACAATAAAACTGTGAAAGGTTTGAACACAGGAGTCATTTTAAAAGTAGGTTGACTTTGATCGTCCGGGTGAACGTAGTCCTGAATAGGACTTTTGTTGTTGACAGTGACTGATGTTTCGAAAACCTGTGGGGTAGTCATCTTCAGAGTCAAAGTGAAATGTATCATGTCAGTTGATGGTATTATACTCTGGCTATTGATCTGATTGGTCAATTATGTCGCGATGAGATTGGTCGTCTGGCAGTTAAGCCGTGATATTATTGGCTATGAAAACTCACTTTGACTCTGAAGATGACTACCACACAGGTTGTCGAAACGTCAGTCACTGTCAACAACAGTCCTATTCATGACTACGTTCACCCAGACAATCAAACTCAACCTACTTTAGAATAACAATAGATAATTCCAAGTCACCTACCTGCAAATTCCACATTTTTCACAATGATATGGATTTTTGTCGACGCTGGTGAAATGCTTGCAGATGGGACAGAAATATGCTGACATTTTGCCCCCACACTTACGACACTTAGCACTATCTTCACCAATCTGTAAAAACAACACAAACAAATTGTCAAATATGGTGTTTATGGAACTGAATATTACACTAACAGGGAAGCACTTCATAAAATACCGGGACTTATTAAGGAAAAAAATAAAAAATTAGCCCATTTCACACTACACTGATGCATGCATGAACAAGCAGAAATTCACTCTTCAATTTTCACAGAAGTAAAGCCAAAAAAATTACTGGCAACTCAGAAAAATGTGAATGTTACTGCAAAGACCAGTCACAAAAAAGTTAGAACGCAAAAGCAAACCTCAATACTAAAACTAAACATTATATTGTTGCAGTCTGTGGATTAGGTCTCTTACTCCTAAATGAGTTTATCTCTGGTGTTCACAGGTTTGTGGGTGTAGCAGTAATCAAGTATGATTTTATAATAATGTTGAGATTCAATTCTATTTTTAAAGTATTAAAAACAAATTTATCATTCTTTGTTTTTAGCTAGTAATCATAAATTTCTATTATACTTTAAGATGAGGGAATTAACACTTGAAATCACTCAAAATCACATTGTAAGTTTCACTTTAAAAAAGTGTGTACTGGGTACAGGTATAATGTAGAATAAATTAATATTTTTAAATTTAAGTTTCAGGAAACATGAAAACAAAGCTTACCTCCTGTTCATGCTGACAGTGAGAGCATTTCAGATGAGTGGCATGACAAGCTTTAGCCTCTTCATTGTCACAAGCTTTCGAGATGTTGTGGCAGCGATGGCATGGATAGAATTGTGTGCAACAAGGGAATCGCACTCTGCAGTGCCGCTGATAATGTTCACATAACCATTGTGAACGTGCGTTGATGGCCTCTTGTTGTTGTGGCCAGTTTTCAGCTTCTCGCAATTCTCTCTCCTCTCTCTCTCTCCTTTCTCGAGCTCTCTGTTCTCTTATTAACTGTTCTTTCCTTTCTATTTCCCTTCCAAACTGTTCTCGTTCCTCTCTCTCCCGAAGAACACGTTCAACAAGGGCACAAGCTTCTGCGACACGCCGTTCAAGAGCAAGTAACGAGTTATCAGAGGCCTCTATTGAATCAGTACCAAAGTCTGTATTGTTTAACGCAGAATTATTGTCGGTGTCACCAAGATGAGGTTCTAGGTCAGATGTATCATGTGTAGATCTCGCTGCCAAAACACCATCAAACGTTGTGGAATTTCCAAGTTGATACCATGCAGAGGAATTTGCATCATCATCAATGTTTCCAGTTGTTCTCGTTGAATTTCCAAGGGCAAAATTTGGTTTCTGAGCTGGCTCATCTGTGCCCTGATTAGAGATAAAAGCTGAAGCGGCATCACTACCACCCAACCTATTTGCATCATGAGCAAGGTCCTTAAGCTGTTCACTTAAAAGGCTACTAAATCTTGGCGCATTATGTACAGGATCCCCAGGTAGAGTTAGTGCTGCACCTGTCCATGAAGGGTCAGCAAAACTTGACCCAGCCATTCCTGGATAACTATTTAGAACAGGATCACTTGCTATAGGAGGAAATGGCGTTTGTTTTGCTGAGGGCAAATAAGTCTGTCTGTCAAAATGGTCAACTCCTGCAAATCTACTGCTACTATGTACAAAATCACTTTGAAGAGAATAGTTGTTTGCAGCAGTTGAAGTATTTCTTGATAAATAGTTACTATACAATGAGGAAGAATCACTTCCCAAATGGCTAGGCCAAAGTCCTGAGTTGTCACTGAAAGGTTCCACATAAGAAGAGCCACCCAGATGTCTACTAGATCCACTTACAAGTGAATGTCCAGTTCTACCATGTGGCTCTGTCCCAGATGCAGCCTGGCAATCCCCAAAGTAAGGCTGGGCTCTGCTAAATGGAGATATGTCACCGTCAATAAAGGAAGTCCCCTGCGATGGAATGTCATTGAAGAGAGAACTAACATCAGTTTGATAAATACTGTCATGAAGGGCCTTGTCTTGTGTGTGTCTCGCTAAGAAATCACCAGCTAAGCCATCGGTTATATATACAACGGGCTCTTTTGGTACTTGTCCATCAACTGTACGTTGAGGTTCCTTTGGTCTAGCACCTAGACGTTTCCAGTCTGTTTCATCTGACAATGGTGGAGTAATGTCTCTTTCACCTTCTGAAAACATATGCTGCTGTGTTGAAAAAACACTTCCTCCATTTGCAATATAATGAGTTCTGGCAAGAATTGAATCTGAACTAATTAAAGAATCTCTTTTTGTACACTCAGGGATTGTCTTTGTGCAATATGGAACAACCATTACTGCTCCATCACAGAAATCATGTGACTTAACCACTCTTTCTTTGCCATTGCTGGCACATGCTCCTTTTATCTGGCCATCTTCATCTGCTGGCTGGTTGTCTGGTCTGGCCATCACATGAGAGATCCCTTGGGTATCCCATCTTGTAGGACTCGGGTTGTTGTAAGCAGAGGCTGACTGGGAACTATCTGACATCACATGAAAGCCATCAACTTCACAAGAAACTTGCAAGGTGCTGTTAGAAGTTGCTGGTGCAGTCTTGTCAGAATTTGCTAACAAATCAGAAGAGCTGCGACTGGAATTTGAGACGAACATAACATCTGAAGGGATGGGTGACTGAGGACTGTCTTCAACCAGCACAACATTTTCTACACTCTTACTGGATAAACATACGTCACTGTCTTCCTCAACTGAACTTCCACTGGATAAAATTGATGAGTATTGGCTTTCACCATGATCTATTTCATCTGCCCTTAGTGATGTACCATTTTCATCACTGCCTGTGAGCTCAAAGTAACTTTTGGAGGAAGGTCCATAATCCATCTGTATCTTCATTTCAGGTGCATCTGTCTGTTCATCCAAAATGTTGTCTTGCACAGGGGCAGATTTGGCTGAATTTGATGCATGGTCTGACTCGACAGAACCGTTTGCAGATCCTAAAAAAACAACAACATCAGTTATTGACAGTAAAATTATAAACAAATGATCTGAGGGGAAACAAAAACTACTTCGAGTTAGCGGGAGGTTCGAGTTATTGAGGGTTCGAGTTACCAAGGGTAAAATTACAGTAAATGTATGATGGGAATCCAAGGGAAATCGATTTTGGTTCGAGTTAGCGAGGGCTTGAGTTATCGGGAGTCAACTGTATACTTAGATGGATAACAAGCCAGGCAGTTGTTGAACAGTAGGCCAACAGGCAATCAGCAGTCAACCCTCGGTCAGTGCCAAGAAGGTGTTCTTCATATTATCAACCATTGCATGCACAAAGCGATTGTACCTGCAGGCTTAAAACATTGTGTCAGCTAGTCGCAGCGCAAGAACTGTGGGACTTGTCAGACCATGCATATCGAACTGTCGGAAGTATTCAGGATACTCTAAGATTCTCTAAGGATTTACCGCGTAGTTGTTCATTTTCAAGTTTTCCCCTCATGTGACAATAATCTGTAAGTTTATATTTGTATTTCTTTGTCACTTTATCGTAGCAGTTTAACTTTGGTTTAAAATGTAACTGGACATAATATTCGCTATCAGTTGAACTGCTTCCCAAAGCTACTCATTGTTCAAGCGTGTTGAAAAACAACTAAATGAGTCTAAAATTAAACTATTATTTGAGTGTACGATACAGTCCCGTGTCTTCAAGTTCATTTAACTCTACAGTACCCTAACTTCAAAATAAACTTTTCTGATATAACCATTGTTTTAACTTTGATGAACTTTTTCTGACCTTTTCTACTCCTTGATAGGGGTGCATGAATTCCAAGTTTTTCCACAAGATCATACCGCTGAATTCCACCAAGCAGCTGCCCAATATAGTCCAAGGGAAATATTCCATTAGTTTCCAGTTCTTCAAACAGTTCAAACGCCTCTGTTATACGTGCAAGTCTGAAACTACTGACTTTGCTTTTGAGCAAAAACTTGATCTTTTTCACTTCTGCAGATGACAATGAGTCAGAGATCTCAAGGAGTCTTGAATGAAGGAGGAGACCTAGTGGAAGGAAAATCAAGGACTTTAAGGAAATTGTAGAATATTCCACTAGGAATAACACCTAGGCCAGATCTGGTATTTGCTTGAATATACACACCAAAACTGTATAAAAATTACTGCATGACGTTTAATCTTCTTTGTGGTCAACATGATCATTTTGCATAATTATATCTGTTACTACAATGTAGTACTGGTAATTAATAACAATTTTACACCTCATTGTCAATGGCTAGTGGTGGATATTTATCACTTAGTAAATATCCATAACTAGCCACCGACAATGAGGTGAAACAATAATTATTATTGCTTTAGTATTATACTAAAACACTGAAATAATTGAGCACAAAAATGATAATTATTTTAAACTCATTTACTGCTGCCAACGATTAAAATTTTGGTGAGCAAACGACCAAACAGCCATTGTGTTTTCTTGCCATAAAACAAAAATTTTGAAGGCATTTGTTTAGTTATTAAGGGAAAATTTCTTCAAAAGGGGTTATGAATTCTTTTCATATTTGAAACTGTTCTGTAAAACCCATTAAATTTATTCTCAAGCTTATTAATATTATGGACATGCCAGCTAAATAAAGTAACTCAAGACTTAATTTGCATTTATAAACAAAAACCTTTTAATCACCGCCTTTCTGGACCCTTTTTAAAATGATTTCCTCCTCCACCCCATCCCCTTCTTAATGGTTGGAGGGTCTCAAAAAGGCACTTTTTCATGTGCTTTGCACAGCATTTCCTGGCAGCCACTTGCTTTAGCCACTGTATTGTGCTTAATTCCCACTCTCATTTTTATTTTTCCCACTGATAAATCAGTGTGACAGGTGCCTGGTTCTCTTGACATGGGGGCTACGCTAAAAGACATGGGTTTACTAGCCATAGGGGTGTAACACTATCTAGGGGCTGGTTTTTGCCTCCTCCACCAAGCAACACAGTTGTGAAATACATGTATTTTCAGCTGCAAAGGCATGTTAATAATTTAATCCATATATTGAATGCTCAGCCGTACATCTCTTACTTACCAGGCTCTTGCACTGCAGTTGCCCCACCAAGGAGCCTTCCACGGCGCTTTGCTTTTTCCTCAAGGAACAGAAATTTTCCTAGATCAGCTTGAAGCTCACGTTTCTCCTCCTCGCCCTGCTTCAGATTTTCTTCCAATTTTCTTATCTGTTGTTCTAATTCATGATGATCCTTGTGAGAAGCTGCCAACTCATCCTCCAAATTGGCCAGCAGAGTTCTAAAAAAATCTTCAGTTGCAGTTCCTGTGTCAACTTTGTCTGAACTTGCCCCAGACAATGGCCCTTGAATATCCTGATCTGGTGCTTCAAGCTTTGAACTTTGATTTGCATGTAAATCTTCAACACACTGAGTTGTCGAGAGCTTGCTGTCATTACCAACACTTGAGTCCTTGTCCTTTGAAGAAATATTCTGTGCTGCAGCTTTCTGATCAGTAGATCTTATCTTCAGTTCCTCAGCTCCATTGATGTTTTCAATGGTGAAAGTTTTCGACTGTTTCGTATTCTGTGTTCCAGGATAAGAACAACTTTGTTCTACATGTAAGCATTCCTTGTAACTTGATTGTGAAAATGCACATGTATCAACAGACAGTGAAGGCTCCTTTGGCAAACTAACAGACAGTTCACTGCACTTTGTAATTCTTAATGCATTATCAGACAAGAGTTCTCTGCTTCCACAAACAGAAACTACATCGGAAGAAGAATCTGCATTGTATTCCTTCAATTTGTCGACAGATGATAAGCTCTCACTTGGGGACTTTGTTGATGCGAATAGGCTATCGCCAGATAAAGAAAAAGTAGACGGGCTTGCAGGCACTGAGTTCAATGAAGATGAAGTAGCACTTGAAAAGATACTTGAAGACAGACTGGAATTATGTGTAATGTGGCTGTCACACTCATTAACATCATTTGAAGTGGTTGCACCACTGTTCAATTCTTTCTCTCTAGTATGCAATACAGGTCTTGACTGATTCAGAACACACTCTAGAAGGCATAGGCCAACATCTACATGTTGACAATTGTCACAGGGATGGCATAAAGGATGGATGATGTCTGCATTCTGTTACCGAAAAGAACACAAACAACTGATCAACAAATGCTAACACTGATTGTGTTTCATTAAAGGAACGTACTAATTTTTCTGTCCTTGGCTAAGCTACTGAGGCACAAATTATGTACAGCAAAAGAAAACGTTCAATACAACCAAACAATAAAGCCCCCACAAGAGCTCCATTGTTTGGTTCCTCTTTTTCTTTTGTGATAATGGTTACCTGCAGAAAGACCATTTTTCTAACACAGTTGCTGTTAAGTAAGCCCACTGTAAATCTGGAGCAAAGCTTTACTCCTCTTTATATATTAGGTTAAATTTCACACAGTCATTGACTGTTTTTGTTTCACCACAGGGCACCCACACAATCTGCTTGTGTATAAACCTTATTTTATGGTAAATGTATTCGCCACTTTGAGGCTGCATGGGAGACCAGGTCAAGATCACCCCAAAACAGTCCCACAATGCACTTGACAGCCATCTCGACCCAGTCTCCCACATAACTGCAAAGTGGCCAATTAGATTTACCGTTTGCTTCATACTATTGACCCAGTTGGTGATATACTGCTACATCAGATGAAGCAAACGATAAATCTAATTGGCAAACACAAAAGCCAAAGTGATCCGTAATGATCGGCTGAAAATAGCTTGCAAATGATGCAAAAGGAGAACAGCCCTGAAAGCCCCAAATGAGCCACCCCCGCACATCATGTACGCTAAAATGGGGGACACTGCTGGTGGCATTGGCTTGAGGTTAACATAGTCTGAGCAAAATTTAGCCACATTAAAAATAATGAAAAGACCCGAAAAAAGACCTCAGCGGTGTCTCTTAAGCAAAGAATTCAGACGTAAGAACCCTTCCTCTGGACTTAAAAAGGAGTTTGTACAGCCTAGCCACTAGCGGTAGGTCTTTTTTGTCGCTGAAGAGTAAAGCTTGTCGCCTGGCGCCGCTAAAACACAGCCTTGAGGAGGCAAACGTTCGTTTGTTCATATCGGCGTTGCTAAGTCGAAAATGTGCTTCCAAAAAAAAGGGAAATTCTGAAGGGGAGGGAAGGTTCACGATTATGGGATTTTGAGGGCCTTGAGAGGGTAACGCATTTTGGAATTTCCGAAGGCAAGGGGGGGTTAAGACATGGAAGCCGTCCGTGGTTGGGTATGGATATTTTCTGGAATTGCCCAATCTACAAAGCTGCTGTCATTGACACACATCCTGCACACTGCTACAAAGTATATGCAGGATCAGCAAGAAAACTGTGACCCACTTTACTTTTCCTCTGCATCTTGCATCTTGATGTGCAGAGATTGTGCATGAACAGCACTCTAAAGAAATTGAAGGACTATTCATAGTCTAAGCACTAGGTTTCTATTTAAAATGTACAATCACCTATGTTAAAAGCATACAATGTACATGAAATGTATGAATCAAGGAACTTGGATTGTTTTTTCATTTAATCCTCATTGTTTAAGATAAGTATTACCTCATTGTGTAATTTGCCAACTGTCCGTTTTTTCAAATCTGCTTCTGCACCCCCAGAAATGCTACATACAAATGTCACCGTTGAATTCCAAGTTTCAAATGTTGGACCAGAACCAACTAAGTCTTTGTCGACACTTTGGCTACAGTTACCATCATGATCATCATGGCCAAGAACAAAGCCATGAACACCTTCACAACCCAGCTGCACAGAGGACTCAATGTCAACATTCAAAATTTCAAATAATGACTCAATGGTAACAGTCAGCACATTTCTTATCAAGGAACAATGACAGTTAGAACCTGATTCCTTAATAGTGCAACATTTCACAATGACAGAAAGATTCCTGACATCAATAGTTAAAAACAAATTTGACTCTTGAACAATGAATCTGGCAACATTCTCTTCCAATGAAACATCAGAAATCATACTTTCTTGGAAACCATTTAGTGCCAATTGCTGACCAAAATTTTGGATCAAATGGTCCCAGACAAACTCTGTCTCACGCTGGTTGACACAACTATAGGAAAAATAAGAGACATGTGGTGCAGGATGCGTAGCAGAGTCCACAGAATCGTACAGTCCTTGTGATTTTGTCAACTCCAGTTCAACAAGTAAAGGGAGACAGTCAAGATAACTTGAAAGGGAAAAAATGTCTGTTTGAGTTGGGAGTTCCACATACACATCCTTTCCTCCTACGAAACCTTTTCTACACTTAGGTTGCAGAAATAGGATTTCTACACTCTCGCAGAAGGAAGAAGTCATGCAGTTGATTTCTTTCACGTCCAGACCTCTACCTTGAATCCTCAAAAACAAACTGAAGGGTGATTTTTCTGCAGAGGATGACAAGAACATTTTTAAATCGGTGCCATCATCATCGTCTGCTCCTAATCTATCAGCCAATGAATCAAATGTGTGTATAACTAAGACTGCAGGTCTGTTAAATAAAGGAATCCTGTGAGTAAATAGATACAAATCTTGGCCAGCAAAATCCCTCATTTGAATTTCTTCTACTTGTTCTTCTTTCAAACAGGACACAAGTTTATCAAGATACTGGATTTTCTTGTTACCTTTTTCCATGTGTACCAAGTTAATAAGAGAAATGCACTGAGCTATCGCGAATGAAGATTTGCCTCCCTTAACATCAGCTCTGTCTTGGGAGTGAAGGAAGTTTACCGGGATAATTATTTCTGTGTCCTTACTGCCTACGTCAGCACAAAAGGGAACACTGTTTTGGACATCTATAAAGCACTTTTCTGCCTCTTTCCCCAGACCCAAGGACTGTTTTAAGCTGCCAAGTAAACTTCTCCAAAACATGACATCAGGATGACTGACATTTATTCCAAGATTTACCATCATCTTAATGCCCTCTTGTATTTTTCCCACAGCTGGCATGTGCAACTCTTTAAACCTCTGGAAGATCATTCCTACTTGAAAGTATGCATTGGCTGTCTTGAGAGATACCTCACCACAGGATGAAATGAAAATAGCTTCTGCTTCTTGCACGGTTTCTTGGGCTTGCTGGAAATTTCCTTCTTCAGAATACAAGGCAACTTTCAAAAGAATCTCTCCTACTTCTGGATGATTAGGATTCAGCTTCCTGAACACTGTTAATGCCTCGTTTAGGTATTCTAAGGCATCTTTGGCATTGCCCTTTAGAAGAATACAGGAACCCAGAACACTCCTACACAAGGCGACTGAATGATGATTTTCTCTACAAAAACAAATCAAGATACCTTCAGCCTGTTTCAATGCAGTCTCAGCATCATTAAACCTTCCACAGCCATGCAGGAAGCAACCCATTTGGTATAGTAATGATCCATAGAGAAAACTCTTTTCACCATGGACAAGAGAAAAAATATTTTGCAACTTTTTTAATAACTTGCAAGCTTCTTTAATGCATTGACCAATACTGCGACAAATCTTTATGGCACTGATGACAATTCTTAAGAGCTCAGCATTCACTGATATCTTAGAAGCATCTGGTTTAGCCAGCAAAGCAAGTAAATGGGAGATAAAATCTTTCACTTCTTTGGCTTCAATTTTTCTTTCCATTCCCTCAAGCTGGATTTTCATCAACTGCCTGGATAAAACAGCTGTAGTAGTTTTATCAGCACCTGGGATGTCAAAGTGTACGACAGTTGTCAGAATCTTTTTCAGCCTCCGGTAGTTGCCAAACTCCTTTAACATATCAGCAATTCTTCCCAGCAACTTCGCTGGTAGTTGTGCATCATTTGTTTTCCTCATAGAGATGTCATGACACAAGGAAGCTGCAGCTGTAGTGAGATCTGCTGCTTTTTCATATTCACCCACGACCTTCTTCAGAAAAGCTTGGTTCAGGGTAACTACTGCATTTTTCAGACAATGTTTTTGTTGCTGAAAGCAAATGTTGGCAATTCTGAAGCATTCGTCACTCTCCTCATAAAGTGCAACTTCAGTGAACATTATCCCAAGGTTATTCATCAGGAAGCCAACTTTGGGATGGTACATGTGGTACTGATCAAGAGATGTAAAGTAACTTTTTACTTCTTCTAAACACGTTCTGTCACCTTTTGCAAAGGCAAAAGCACTAAGGACTGACAGGCAGTTCACTTGGTTTAAACTGTCATCCTCATGGTTGGTTAGACATAGGAATTCAGATTGGTTATCACTCCAAGGTTTCAGGATGGTCTGTTCAACATAGCGTAGTAGTGATTTAAACTGGAAACTTTTATCCTCTTCAGTACCAAACAGGTCACAGGGAGCCACTACATAGTTGTTAGCTGCCTTTCCTTTCAAAAAGGTATATCCACATTGACGTTCAACATGTAAAATATGCTGAATTTTCTCTAAAAGGACTTTGTAGTTGTCCTCCATTGTAAACTCAACCACCATGTGTTTTCTGCAAGTATACAAAAGCACTCATTGAAAAGTACGATTAACAAACGAATAAGTCTGATACACAGTGTTCTCCTTATCTGACGGTAACCAGAATAATTAACTATCTGAAGAAACACTTCTGACCGCCTGAAACAACCTGAAGGTTTACTAAAATTAAACAAGTACTTTAAAAAAATACACAAGATGTGAACCGATCCAGTATTCTCACATGCCACAAGGAAATGAATGAATATAAAATACTAAGGTATACACAGCTTTTCTTTTTATGGGTCCCACATTTTGGAAGGAGAACATTAAAGACAGAATAAAATTATTGGAATAAATTGTTTTAATTTATTTTTTGTTGTGAAAAGGTAACAACGGCCTATTTGTGTGAAATAGGTCTTATAAGTAAGAATACAATGTTTCAGAGAACTTAGCTCCTAAATTTCCCAGCAAGGATGGCATCATGTCCTGCACCTTCACTACCCCTTACCCCCAGGAAAGAGGGTGCATATTTTTGGCCTTATTGGCTATGAATGATTCTTATATAACCTGCTGAGCTAAAATTTAAGGAGAAGACTGGATACAAAGCACATAATTAATTTTAATCACACTGTATATCTTATTAAATTATTTTAATTTGAGCAAAGAAGAAGACTACTGCAGGGTTTGAAAATGAGACAAAAACCGGCCATACTATTTTTACAATGAGATGGACAGGTATTGAGTAGTTAATTATAGTTAAAACAATACTAAATCTTCTTACACAGTACATAGTTTTCTGTAGCACTGTAAAACATTATTAATTATTATATTTATTTTGAACAGATTTGGACATTGCTCTTAATATTAAAATAGAAAAATAAGACAGCTATGTGCAAAAACAGTAAAGTTCTGGCACCTGTTGTTCAAAAAGTGGATTTAACGTCATCCAGCGGATAAACCTCTGTCCACTGGACAGCGCAATTGGTTTCCCAAATCCTTATCTGGTAGATAGTCACTAATTTATTTGGTGGATATTCCCATCCATCTTTTGAACAACCTGGGCTGTAATGTGGACACAACCTCTTTTGAATTCTCGCTAGCCCATAAGAAAGTGATGATGATCAACTGACTTTGCCTTATCCGGAGGAAGTCACACCTCACCATTTTGGGAATTATTCCGATCTTGATTGAATTTTACTTTGTAAAACTGTAATTTTTCTAATCACTTGTGTGACTGCATCCATATCAGTATTCAATTCCATCTTAGGAGGCAAATTTTTATTGGTTCTCCAAAAACCCCTGCATTGACACAGAGGTATAAGCTTCAGGGTTATACATGCATGCTTCTGAATAAAGTCATTCATGTACCTTGTAGGCTGGCCACAACTCCATTTCAGAACCTAACCTAACCGTATTAAGAACCTAATCAGCCTCATTTGTCAAAATCCTGAAATATAAGAACCTGTTCAGCCTGGTCTCGAAAATTCTAGGTTCTCATATGCACATTTTTACTGTAATGCAAGATAACAAATTCCCACATTATTAACTGATTTTACTGGTTAATACCATTTTGTGTCTTCCATTGTGAAATGAGGTTAATTTGCAAAGATTTCACAAATGGAGAACGGAATCTAGATATCATCTTCATCTGAATTGCTAAATTCGTACCCAAGATAATAAAATAATACGCCTTTTACTTGTTCCAGTTTATCTAGGAATTTTCAAAAGTTTGGACTTTTTTGAAAAATCAAGGTGGCCGATTTAGAATTTAAAGCTCATAAAGAAATTCTATTCAAATTTTTCTTTCGCATTTTTTTTAGCTTACATCTATGTTATCCCTTTGACAAAATAGTTTTATAATATTTGAAATATCTATGTGTTTTCCTGTAATTCCGAATACACAGCTAGGATCATTTAAGCTTATGAGACTAGTCGTTCTGTTCTTTTCATAGATCACATTTCATATTTTGCATGTTACAACAGATCATGCCCGTTGAATAAAAGGAGAAAACGTAAAAAAAAAAAACAGAAAAAATACTCAGAATACATTTGCAGCTGTATTATCTGTCTTAAAGTTTGTGCAAGGAATGCCATGTTTGGCTCGATCACTTGGTATGTGCAGCTCTGCATGGTATAGGTTCATGAGATCTTGAATCTCAAAAAAAGTATTCAATTGTACTATTTAGCATCTTAAACAGGCATGCAATTTTAATGTATTTTGCCTTAAACACTGTCAGAAATAAAGGGTTTCAGCAACACAGCCCCAACTAAACACCCTTTAAATCCTACCCCAAAGAAGTTGCTTCCCTTAAATAAAATGATAAAAGCTGGTTTTTTGCCAAGTTAGAGAATGCTTGAATTGCAAAATTCAATGCCCTTTTTCATATTTTCCTCTTTAAATAAAACGCCAAGAAATACTGTCTCGCCAAACTTCATAGTGTACCAATAAGGTTTGAGCTATTTAGCAATCTTTTATACCTTATTTTTTACCTAGTACAAATATACCATTAGCACAGTTTTTTTTACAGTCAAACAAGTGAAAAAGTGAACACTTGAAATATTACAGGAATGTGTTACAACCAATCACAAACATAGATCAGGACAGTATATATACCTAATTCATGTTTTTTACCCAGTGCACATTTTACATTGAGTAAAGAATAAACTGTCTTCTGCTACCACAGCACAGTTTTAACTCTATTGCAAGAACTCTGTCCATGGTCATCACATTTCTGCTCACATGGGGTTATATTGGAAGATCTTAACAACAACATATCTCACAGTTGGACTGGCCTCTGGACCATGGACTCAGGACTCCCCCCCCCCACCCCCCCCAAAAAAAGAAATACCCTAAAATCACCCTCCCCACCACCTTTTAAAATTTTGTAGAAATAGGAGGAGAAATAATGTTCTTATGGCTGAACGTGCATGAGGGACATAGACAAATCTAAAAAGGATTCCCCCCCCAAACACAAACATACAGTTCCTGAATCTTTTAGTAAAGGAAAATAAACGAGAAATTATGTAGTGTTCATACATGGATCAGAGACTAAGACAAGTTTTAAAAAAGTATACACCGGAAAAAAAGAATGTTCCCTAGCTTCAAAAATAACCCTGTGAGTCTCAGATAATAAACTGAACAAGTGCGTGTCTCGCTGAACTGGGCATTGAGAAATCATACAGCATTTGAATGTGTTAGCGCCACTGTGCAGTGTTGCTTTGGAGAACGTATGTTGTCCCTGGCTAATGAACTATGTTTTTTTAAAAGGGAAATCATGGAAATCAGATAAGAAAAACTATTCAGTGACATGTGTGAGCCCTTATCAGCCGTTAATCATAGTGCACAGACAGTGAGTAAATAAACAGGGTAAAAATTGAGTTCATAAGCCAGGGAGGTGAAATGCTTTTTAGGTTTGCCTATGTTCCTTATGCATGTTCAACCATAAAAAAAAACATTATTGCTCTCTCTTTTTCTACAAAAGTTAAAAGGTGATTGTGGAGTAATTTTTTTTTTCAGGGTAAGTCCCGAGTCCAGGGTCCAGTCCAGAGTTCTATCCAGTCCAGTCCAGCTTTTAGGACATGCCACAATTTGAGCTTAAATCAAACTTAATCCACCAGACCTGCTCAGTCAAATGGAACAGCAAATAAAAATCAGTGAACTCAGTTCACTTAACAACAAAATCAGGCTCAGCAGATTTAAAGTTGATGTTTGAGCCATTCCTAACAGCTTATTTGCAGCTGCTAGCTTGAGAGTTCTAATGATATTTGGCACCATTATCATACATTCTGCTTGACATGTCACAAGCCTTATTATATTGTGATGAGCATTTACTTCTTATCTGCATGAAATCCTGGGAAAGGGCCCAAAGTTCAAAGTCTATTTATAAGCTTTTGCCCCGGTGCAAACTAAATAACAATGACAAAATTTCAATAATAACACTGAAACCCCCAACAGGAAATTGCACGTGTCACTGGCAGACCATGAAAAACACACAGGGTATTCTTTTGCAAGGTGTTGTTTTAAAGATGCAGATTTTATGGCCTTTTATCTACTAGACAGTTTGTGTTCATCGAACCCTTTTTTGTTATCTTTCTTGGCTCAAGCAATTCATATGCAAATGCAACAGAGTAAACTTAATTTTTCTTTTTAATTCAAACCGAATCAAAGTAGAAAACAGAATAAACACCAGCTCATGCCCTCCAAAACAAACCTACTAATACAGAGACTAACTCCACTGCTACCATCCCAAACATAGTTGCTGAAGCACCTGCCGATTTTTTTGCCTCTCGCCCTACAATGTTGATTTTGCAAACATTAATGGCCTAGCAATCATGTGAACCATTGAAGGAAGGAAAAGCAACCAATATATGAATTAGTAGAACAAGTAAAAAGTTCACTAGGTGTTTTCCAGAAGTGTTTCAAGGACTGGATTGTAGTTTGGGGCTATCCCACTTATTCTTAGAAACAAATGAATTAACTTGCGTGCTTGTGATGTTAATAACTTCTGGAATGTCTGGCTAATTAGGTGCAAGATAGATGAACAACGGCGGCACTAAAACACGGAATCCGGAATCCGGAAATGGAAACGGAATCACAAAAACAGAAATGGAAACGGAATACGCAATCAAATATCAATGATACAAAATTACCGGTAAAGAATTTCACATTGCATAAGTTAGTACAATCCAAAGAGAATTTGCTTTAGTCTTCTTGGCAGTTCCCTTAAATATATTACTGTTATTGTGTCTGGATAAGGTTTGCCGTAGTGTGGGTGCTGATGTGCCGATGAAAGTAATTTTACAAGCAATTTTTATTCACAAGTTTATGGGTTAAATGATACAGTTAAATGTTACCTTTGTAGCTAAATGTCAAGAATATATATAGTAGTAGTTGGCCTCAGACCACACCACGTGATTGTCCCCAAACTGAATACTCAACACATGACCAACCCGTGACGTGACCACCGTTCCCGTGTTTTAGCAATAAGTTCAACTTTTTCGCCAAGCTGAATACTGATTTAATACTGGTGTACGGGTAATTGAGTTTATGTTGACAACCGGTTTTTTTGTTGAAGAGGCAAATTATTAAACATGGCGCATTATTTTGATGTAATCAGTTGCGGAATCAAGCAATTGCATGCACAATTCTCTCTTTTCTTTCTGGACTCCATAATGCCATGGTTCTTTTGAGTAAGTTGTCTTGATAAATAAAACTGAACACTGTTGAAGACAACCCAGAAAAGACACTCAGGAAAAACTTGACGGCAACGCCTTTCAGTTATATAAACGACGCCTCTGTCGATTTAAATGAAGTCTATCTCCATATAACTTACCTTTTTCTTAAGAGACTAGTTTTTGTCAGTGACATTTTTCTCCTTGCTTTGCTGTCCCATGAAAATTTGCATTCATTGCCGGAAGTGGTATCAAGAGTCTTTTCACCAGAATCGACTCCTCTAATGATACAGCAGTCTCCTCCACTCAACTAATTTATTCATTTATGTCTTGTTTTATCTGTTTCTTTATTTCATTGTTACTGCTAATATATATATTTTTTCAAATCAATTGCTTGGAACCTTCTTTCGCGGATTCCGTATTCCGTTTCCGTGATTCCATTTCCATTTCCAGATTCCATGTTTTAGTGTTGCCTGATGAACAATTGCCAAAAGCTTTTGAGGTCATCATGTGAATGTCTACTATGTAATGGCATTACCACAAATATGTGACCCTTGCATAGCCAAAAATAGAAGCAAATCAGAAATTTTGTACCTCTGCCTAAACATACCCAAAAACTGAGTCAGAAGAATCACAAAACATGATACCGCCTGCGAGCAAGCTCTCCCGGGCACTCTGGTGGCAGGGCGGGAAAATGAGCGTCCCACACGAGCTTGCTCCAGGCTTAACATAATACTACTGTCACAGCACAGATTACAAATGATAATTCAGGTATCATTGTTTGAACAGAGAGGGGGGGGGGGGCAGGCATTTGTGCAGCATTTGAACACTTCCTTTCTCCCCTCTATAGAGATTTTGACCATTAATTATTTTGCCCCAGCTGTGGTTTTTTATCTCTGAAAAGGGATATTTTACCAAATTTGAACTATTTTCCAGCCCCGAGGGTTGGGAATTTGACCGAGAAATTGCAAAAAAATTCAAATGCCCCACCTAGGACGTTGAAAATGAAAGTAAGTTAGCAACAATAAACCAATTTACACAGGTCTACAGCATCTCTGAATGATTCTTGGCAAGCTTAAGCAAAGGTTTTTTTTTTGAGTGACTGATAGCAGCTGGAATTGTACTTTTTGCATTCTTGGCCAGTGGTTTTGCCCAAATTTTCAAACAAATCATCTCTAAATTAAAAGAGTAAAGGCACTTAGCAATACAAATTATTTTGTTAGCCTCAAGGCATATTGAAAAGGAAAAGGTCACACTTCCGGTTATTGTGCGTTCACACAAAAACAGACAGCTGATGTCCTCTATTCTAATTTGTACACAGATAGCAACTTATCACAAACTCAAACTTGCAAGGGAAAAAGAAAGATTTTTAGTTCGACGTCCATAGTCAAGTATCAAATTAGCTGGAGGCAGCAGGCAGCTCATGTCTTAAGTACTCTGTTTTTTACTCACTACTTTTTCACCAGGTTATTGTTTGAAACAAAATGTTAGTCATGTCTGAATTTATAGCACAAACCTGCAGACACACTCTAACTGACTCATGCGGAAATAGGTGTCCATGTTCAAGAACACAGTGATTGGCCAGCATATTCTACGTAATAATTTGCACCAATCATAAATAATTCTGTCAATTACTATTATGCAAGAACAACTCTGTGGATAAATAACAACGAAGCGAAGTGGGAAGGTGTCTTTACTTGCTAACTAATGGTCTAGTTAGCGAGTGAAACGACAGGGCAGACATATCCCCATTTTAGCAGAAGAAATAACCAACCATTTTGATATGTCAGCAGGCAAAGGTAAGACTAGAGTAAGTCTAGAGATAAACTTAGAATAGGAATGAACTAAAAGAATAGAAACAGACAAAATCCACGACTAAATGTACAGTCACTGTGTAACTCTAAAACCACATCAAGTTTTGTTCTAAAACTTAGCCCATTAAAACAACAGAATGGCAAGAAGGTTTGCTAACTAAATACCGAAGAAATATAACTTTATCCCACTACTGACCACAAACGTATTTTCGCATTACACTGCATAAAAGCTAGTCGACTTAAGCTTAGATCGACTACATGTTAAGCTTATTAAATGTCAGCATACATCGACTAAAGCTTCCACTACAGATTTTCGACATCCACACGTACAATTGATGACACTAGATAAACCTCTTACACTGGATCAGAGCTTCGTAAAACGCAAAAACGGATGAACGCATGAAAAAAACTGGGGAGATAAATAATTCGTGGGGAATACCGAAATAAGCTCAACTTTTTTCACAAGATGGCGAACCATTTATGCAGTCACGTCCTGCATGCAGAGTAGATATACTGATAATAGATATACCATTTTCATTCGTAAAACGCAAAAAAGGGTGAACGCATGAAAAAAAAAAAAAAAAAACTGGGGAGATAAATAATTCGTGGGGAAAACAAGCTTCACTTTTTTCACAAGATGGCGAACCATGCACGCAGTCTTGCATATATGCTGAGTAGATATATTGAACTAGAAAGCGTCAACGTCACAATTTTCTTTGTATCGTCTCCCGAAATTGTAATTCAACTAAACAAGTGGTAATAAATGCTTGTTAGGTTCGGTTTATCGTTAGTTCTTCTTTTTTTCTGTGGCCTAGCTAAAATAAAAAGCTCTCAAAGCCCTTGCGTGGGCGGATGATGCTTTGGTACGTGCAAGTAGCCTCTTCGTTAATAATTCTACTATCCCCCCTGCAGAACAGAAAAGCTTAAGCTTTTATTTTTTCCTAAATCAAAATTTGTAGAAATTCAGTTACAAAACCCACAGACAATACTATAGCTACTATAGCAAGCTCATTTATACTTGCTTATATTTTTGCTGATGAGCCACTCAAAATGTTGTCCCCCACCGCGAGCCTTGTTTCACAATTTTCACTGCGTACGCTTAAACTTAAAAGTGTACGTATTATTGCCAATGCAAGGAATCTGTGGTACCAAAATTTACTTCAGTGATTTTAACATATTACTATAGGTATATACCTACACTTTGCCGCTACACTGACCGCACCTTTCTTCGACCGGTATTCTTTTGATGCATCTGTTTCCAATCTAATACATCTTTTCATGTATTTATTCTTACTCACAGTGCGCATCTATCCACAGAATCTTGGGATGGAAATATGGAATGGAACCACGGACTTCCGTTCCGCTGGACGGCTTTATAATTATCGAGGACCAGCAAGAGTTAATCTTTCTTTGCTCTGATCATTGGGCCGCACTGAGCCGATAGGGAAGTCAAGCCAGCAGGAAAAACATCTGCCTTTCCAAAGCTAGGCCTGTCGGTATTACAGCTCTTTCATCTACTTCTTGGACTCCCACACGCTTTTAATTTTATCAAAGATTCACCCTCTTCAACCTGTATATCATATGCTCCGAAATCGCCTCTTTCCGTCACGCCGTTTTACCTATGCCATGTTCATAAAGAAATGAAAGGTCTGCGAGGGCGTAAAACATCCGCCATACTGTTTATTCACGAGAGAAACTCGCGCCCTCACAGACCTCACAAGTTACGTTGCACAACTGGCGCTTTATGAGCCAAAAAGCGAGGCGAACACGGTATTTCGCGCGTGTTTGTCTCGCTTGGCTCATAAGGCGCCTGTTATGCAGGCTAAACCTATATGTGGGGGGACTGTGCGGCCATGGATAATTGAAAGACTTCTATTATCCATGGCGCGGCTCAGTCACGGTCGATTCCGGTTGATTGATAAAACCACACCGAGAAACGAAAGCTAAAACCAACGTGAATATCACATGAGAAACACTGCGGTGTTTTTATTATCGAGTTTTAGTGAAATTCAAAATTTTTGGAAACCTGAAAATTTCATTAGCCTATTTCTGTTTTGTGTAGGTTATATATTGAACTGATCCGACACGCTTTTTTCGGATGAAGAGCCAACTTAACGCACAGACTCCAACTGGTCAGAAAAGGTAGACAAAACATTGATTAAAATTTATTTGGTAGTTACTTCTTCAGCAACTACCAACATAGTCCAGGGTCAGTCCATGGACAGGCAATGAATACAGTAGGGAGTTTAAGATGCAAACGACGGCGACGACAACGAGAACGTCAAAAAAGCAGCAGGTTGAATAGGCAAAACAACAAATCTGCACGTGCATCACAATTCATTTCTTTGCCTTCACTGCACGACTAAATGCCTAATTTCACGATTTATGGAGGACGCAAACAAGCGACGGCTAAATTTTCTTTCTTTTTCTGAACTTGAACATGGTCATTTCTTATGGATTCAGCTCAAAAAGACTTTGAGTTTGCTTGCATTTGACAATGAGTTGGAGTAATCGCGATGGAGATTGAAAGAACGCAAATTCACTTTTAAGGGACGTTTTCGTGGCCGTCGCCGTCTTGATATTTCAGTAAACTCTCCGATGCGTTCACCGCAGTGAAGCATGGAACTTGACGATTCCATACTGTAATGACCTTACCCACAACAAACTTTGAAACAACTGCGTTTAGGTCGATTTTTTATCATGTTGATAGATTATAGCCTAATATACACGAATTATACTTAAGTCTAAAAATTTTCAATGTTTTTATATTCAGCGGTCCTGCCTACCTTTTTAAAAAGAATAAAATTTCTATACAAAGCGATAACTACAACAAAATCGAAGTGGCTCGCAACCTGGCGCATACTTTTATTTATTTCTTTGTCCAATTATTTTTCTTCTATCTAACTCGATTACTGTCGAGAAGGTCATTTAATTTTGTTAACAGATTGAAGATAGGTGTAAATGCAATACCTTGAAACATGGAGGTGAATGAATATGAACTGCATGTGGTGGATACTCCGTCAGTTTTCTTTCTTTCGTCTGACACCGTCCAAAATTTGTCAGATTTATACGAAACACAGTGTGACCGTCAAAAGTCCGCGGCCGAAATCACAAGTTAGTCATGTTTTTACGCGCTTGTAAGAGCAGCAAAGAACTTCTTCAAATAGTCAGTATTGTTAGTTCTTCACGCCAACACCACGTGTATGATTCAGATGCTGGGAAGAACGGGTTCTAACATGGGCTCCTGCCTGGTTCCAATTTAGTATGTAAATGAACAGGTAAATGAGGTCCTTCAGGATCAGGAATTTTTTAAAACATCCATCAGATTCATTTGCCAAACACTCGACAGAGTGCCTCGCCAACCGATAGGAAGTCGGTGTAAAACAAAACTCGAGTTCTCGATCAACATTAGGGCCATTTATACGAGGCAAAATAAGACGCGTCTTAAATAAGACCCGAACTATCCGTACAAACGGCACATTTCGTCTAAAATAAGACGCGGCTCAGCTAAGACGCGTCTTATTAGATAAGACATGCTCGTATAAATGGTACAGTTCGCGTCTTAGTAAGACGCGTCTTATTTTTCCTCGTATAAATGGCCCTATTGTTTCCAGCGTTTCTCGAAGGGAAGAAGAAAGACACTGAATATTGTTCAAAAACACCAGTTCCTTTTAATTTATGATCTCTTGGCAGGTGAAAATATCACTACTGAAACAACGCGAAAAGACTCAAGTTACGATAATTCGACTGACCTTTTTAAAATATCATTCTCAGGCTTATGAGAACAAATCACGAATTGAAAGAAATTTTTCCTCAAAGCGGCCCGATTTCCCACAAAAAACAACCAGAATGCCCCCATTGCCTGATGAAAAGACTTCTGCGGTGGCGTGTTTACCCGCACCGCTTTCCTTTCTTGTTTGTGTGTTGCGGCCGTGCTATCTTCGGTTTCAAATAACTAAGACTAAGGCATTCTGTAAATATACGATATTTACGGCTTTTCGAATTTCAAGCCGGCATTAGTTGCGGTTTCCGTGTCTCTGTTCTCAGCTTCACTCACTTTCCAGCAAGGCATAGCGTGTGACACTTTTGGCGGTTGTAATTTTTACAGTTTTTGGGCGCATACTAGCAGGAATCAACCAATAGTTAAAAAGTGTAGGCAGGCATGTAGAACGGGGGATGCAATTAAAGTTGAAAACTCAAATTCAAGTAACACTTCCGGAGGATTTCGCGACGGTGTCGTGAACGTGCACGTGCGTAGGCGAAAGCCGCTCACTTTAATTTGAAGGCGGCGTTTAGTCTTTCCAACCCGGAGATCGATTTTAATGACAGGGAAAATTTAGTAAGCGCCAAACCACCAAGGTCAAAAAAGGTATAAACGTCCACGCCGAGTAAGAAAATATGAAACCTGTTTTCACAGAATCAAGTAGACGTTTGGAATACTTGACCCGACGCTACTTATGTTAAAATGAAAGTAAAAATGCAAGCAATGGAAATTTTAGCTTTGATCTAGTTTACTCTTACCCAGTTTGATTTATGCTTAAAATTAAGGAGATGTTCTTAAGTGGTTTCTGTTTGACATGATAAGTTAACTAAGGGATATTTTATTGGGATGTAATGTCAGGTATCACGAATTTTCACCTTAAAGTTGTCTAGAATACCTTTACAACAAGCAGGGGCACCCAACGAGAATATAGTTCAAAACCACTTAAACATAGAATTGTTAAAGTATTTTAGTATTTAAAAGGTAGATATAGGCATATTTTTATCCCCTAATTATTTTTCATCTGTTCGGATTTCCTAGCTGAAAGTCTTGTGATCCGAAAATTATAGTGATCAAAACTTACCTTTTCGAAAATTTCAGCCAGAAAAAAGGCTTCCGAAAATTCTTGGTGACCTTTTTACGTTAAAAATCCGTTAAAAATGGGCAATAATACCATTTTTTAGATGTTCGAAAATCCTAGGAGAGGTAGACAAGCAAGAAATTTTTTAACAAATGTTCCGAAAATTCTAGATCTCAAATTGTCTTCCGAACAGATATTTTCCGAAAAGTGACGTTGGTTGCCCTTGAACAAGTTCGACATAGAAAATATTCATCAACATAAACCTACTTTCATGAATTCGTTCTTAAACAAATATGTTCTTACTATTTTAGTACAGGCTTCCACGACAACCCTTTTATCGTAAAAGAATGTTCAATCAAGTTTCCCAACGAAGGCTTGTTTACATTTAAAAATATCCGTGGTTTGATATTTTCAACCTTAACTTGACTCTTCGTCTAGATTTCCAGGAAATGATCTATCCTTATTTTGGTCAAGTTTTGGCTTGTTTCCCGTGTTTTCGATCGAATTCATATAGTTGATGGTTTTAACTTGCAACTTAAAATATTTTAATAACAGTGGTATGGACTCTCTCCCAATTCACGGGTTTTGGTTAAAGTAAACGTCTATTGTTGTAATTTCTGCTCTCTACCGTGAACTGCATTTTTAATTTGTCCTCTCAGGGCCTGTCTACATAGAGGTGGGGGACCCCAGGTAGGCTTTGGTAGATTGTGCTCGAAAAAAAAAGCATATTATGCTTTTAGCAGTACTCATATTTTTTAGAAATTATGCCAAAATTATGCTACTTTCTGAAAATTATGCTCTCTGTCACCGAAATAATGCTACTTATATTTTACACTGATTTTAAGGAAAATAAAGATCATCAGTAGCTTAACTCTATCAATTTTGACTTTAATGAACATTCGTCCACCTTCCAACTAGTCTTACAGTCTTTAGCGAGGCAAATACGCATGTGCGCACATGATCTCGCTTTTTTGTCACTTTTAACTTCTCTTTGCCTGCGGCATGTTTTTTGGAAGCCAAGTGTTTTTTTAAAATGCTCTTTTTAGAGCTCAATATCCCCTTACACCCATTGCAAAACAGTTTTCCACTGACCTCGAAGACACAAATTTCCCCCTGGGAATTCTTCGATTCGATCACGAGGACTCATGTTCTTTGGATCTGAGTTACCTCTTTCCTTGTACTTTCCGGTATTACTTTTAGGAGCACGTTCTCTAGGGATTAAAGCTCTCGGTACGGCAGTGGAAGTGGTGGAAGTGGATGTACTCGAGGACGACGCCATCTGAGAGGCCGAGCCGCCGCGCCATAAGCGTGGTAGCCTGAGTCTCAGTCTTATGCACAGGGTAACCTCTGCCGCCTGCCGGACCATCTTAGCACAGACCTCAATATTTTCCAAAACAATACAGAAATAAAATACAAACTGAATTATTCTAGAGTTATGATGGTTTTTTTTGTTTTCAACGCATAAAAGCTCGGATTATGCCAGCAGTGCTAAACTGAAATAAAAGCTTAAAATAATGCTCGTTTTGCTGAATTCTGCTTAAAATTATGCTAGCAAAATCTACCAAAGCCTAACCCCAGGTAGGTGAGGTAACCCGCCTGTCCATATTATCTTTCATTTTAATTTGATCACGTTTACATGATGGGTGGGGTAACCCGCCTAGGCGGGTAGCCCGGTCTGCCAGACCAGGGTTACCCTCTCATCCGGGGTCAAATTTTGCGATGTAAACGTTTCAAGGTGGGGTAACCCGCCTAGCTGGGGTCGGAATCGTGATACATCAATTTCGCCCAAAATTCACTTTGGCGGTGACTTTGCGTCATTATTAAAGGTAACAATAGAAAGCTACAGCACTGAAGGTTTCGGTAAGAGCAGCAAGTGAGTGTAGAAGATCATTAATCGCCAAAAAACGTGGTTTGCCAGCATTTTTCTTGTTTACGTGCTTAGCGACCATTCAATAATCTTGAGAAAGTGCACCCCGGGATGGCTGGGTCGCAAGGTTGTATGTAAAGGAGGGTTATTTTTTTTACCCGGGTTACCTCACCTACCTGAGGCCCGCCACCTCCATGTAAACAGGCCCCTTGAGTTTCAAAGTCAGGTCTGTACTTAATTTATGGAAATTTCTGACCAATTACTTTCCGAGAAGAAGCTTCACACGTCCGAAATCGACAACAAGTCAGGATTTTCAAACTATAAATTTAGTACTTTCCTTTCTGTTATTATGAAAAGTTTGTGTATGAGTAGATACCTTGTAGTTTCTATATTGTTCCCCTTGATTTGTATTGGCCAGTTGACCTAAGCTTGATAGTGAAAACTTGGATTGAAAAACCATTTTGACAAGGTAATTATCTCGAAAGTTTCATGCTCATTTTAACCAATCCGAGAAGGCTTATGTCAGCATTAGTTTACACTAAGCAGATGGTTTTCTGGTTGATATTAATGGGTGTAACACTAAAATTACCACAGAGAATTGTAAGAACAAGAAGCTACAAAGTGAATAAACATCCTGAGATCAATCAGAAGTTGTCTTTGTGGAAAGGCTTCAGCTAGTCCCGGTCAAAAAGTCTTTGTTACACTTGTGTGGAAAAACAAAGGGAGCCTAATTTAAAAGCCGACCATTTGCTTTATAATTTAAGGCGCATTACCCATACAAAGCTGTCCGATCAGCCTTGCCGTTAATTAAAAGTTTTACAATGCTGATCTAATCTCCCAGGGAGGTACCCCTGATCTAAGTGACGGGGATGATAAAAGGATTTTTGGGGGTCCGCCGGAAAGTTTTGATTCCGGGATTTGTTCCGGGCTAGGAAATTTTGACAAGTATTTTCTGGGTGACTTGATTTAATTAAGTAGGTTTTTTTGTTATTCAAAACAATCTGAAGTTTTGTCCCGCGTATACGTATACCGGCCGCGTGGTTCTGCGAATGCTTTTTTTAATTATTATTTTATGTTTTTATTTTTCGTGATATATTTAATGCTTTCTGGAAATTTTTAAGGCTCGGAAATTCGGCATGGGATGTTTAGGGGTTAAGTTTTGGTCCAGGGAGTTTTTTGGGTATTGCTGGAAGCCCTAGGGATTTTTTTGGGTTCAACTGAGTTTTGCGCGTGCCCCCATTCGATCATCCCCGCCACTTGAAATCAGGAGCTCTGGGCCTTATCTACGTACACTACGATCCCGCTTCTCTTCGCTGCTGTTCGTACACGTTTGTCCAAGTGGTTCTTGCAAGATTTTACAATTCGCTCATTTGCTTTTCACCTCATGTCCTAATTTCTAATTTGTCGGTAACTAAGGAATCGTGCCGTCAGTAGGTTTTCTAACTGTCGGTCTACACGCCTAGCAACTTTGGGAACAGACCTTATTTAATAAATATTTTTTAGGTGAACACTCTATAAACTTAGAGGCCTCGTTTTCGACACTGGCAAATGAAAAACAATGGCCACTATTATTTTAAACGGATATTCTGCGGACGGATCTAACGGTTCATGTTATTGTAGTGATCTGCCCGTTAGTTTAATAACTGAAAGTATTAGTTTATGAACATTTATATGGACCTTCTTTTTTTACTGGCAGCGATTTCGTCTCACAGCAAACGAAACTCCTCACACGTCTTCTTTCTTAAACAAAGGGGGTATTTAGCCTTGATATGCGTTTTGTTTAAGAACTAAAATCATTTTAACCACTGGACTTGCCGTACTTGCCTTGTTCTCCCTCCTTACAGCAAATCTGCTTTTCTTTTGTTACGTATATACTGAGCAAAAAAGAGCCCTAATAAGCGTACGTACCTTTCACAAATTCAGAGAGTACACTTTAACCTCGTTGTGCCAGATCCTGCTCTGAAACTGCAATAGAACGTTAAAAACAGTTAGTCGGCGTTGTTTTCAACAGTTTCGCTACAGGCGTTATTATGAAATGGCAGCTGTGGATTTAAAGTTAAGGCGATCGGGAACCTGGCCAGCCCGGTCAAGGGCTCATGTGAAGAGACACTTATAGATAAGAACAAAATAACCTCTGGAACCCAAGGCAGCTCAGTGGCAAACATGATTTCATGTTGTTTCGCATATTAAACCTATAGTTTTTTACCGGTTTTCATTGGTTGACGTCGCCGAGGGAAACGCCCCAGGTACAAGACTGGCAGAAACCTTTGCTTACTATGCCAAATACCCTGCGTGCAGATGTATCCTATTTACCTTGCTGCACGCGAAAAACAAATGAAAAAGACAACGTCTACAGGTAGGCTACATGCCAGCTGATCAGTTTTCAAGCCAAAACATCAGCCAACTGAACATGGCCTACTGCAAATAAGATATGAAAAACGTCGAAACAAGCCTCGCAAACAATTTTCGAGACGATGGGAAAAGAGTAGTATCGTTTTTGGTACATTTCTTCATCGTCACTGCACTGTCCTTTAGAATTACGCTCTAGGAAAATTCGCTGATGAAGTTTGAAAAGCGCGAATTCATTGTTAGTTACGTTTTCGCTGCCGTCGCTGTCGTGGTTGCTCAAGCCTCCCTATTTCGGTGAGCACGGCGGGGGTAAAAGACCCGAGCAAGTCTCGTGGTCCCTTTTTCAAGATCCTCCCAAGGCGTCTTGTTTCGGGAGTGAGAGTGAACTTTGTAATACAGAAAACATAACAAATACAGTCAACTCCATCACTTTATAGCGGGCACTGTAGGGACCTTGAGTTAATGTTCTTATTAGCGAAAGCCCGTAATAGTTATAAATTTATTTTGGTCGGTGACTTAGTTGCTGTCCGTATTATCTGGGTGTCGATCCGTTATAGCGAAGTGTGCGCAAGCCGACAAGAGTTGACTACATGTATATAAAACACAAGGTGGAAAAACAATAGGACACGAAACCAGCCATATGCAACATGTTTTGAGAGAAGAACCTCAGTTATTTAGAAATTACGCTAATTCTCCGCTTTCAGTTAAAGTTTGAGCGATGGCTTCCTTCTGACAACGGATCTCATCTGATTTCAGATTTGACTATTAGAGTCCTTGTATTTTCTACATCTTTAGTTTCTACTCCAAGCTCTTTTTTTACCCGACGGAAGTGTCGCGGGGATTACCATAAGACTTTTTTAAAAAGAACTTTCGTGCGATCCTCTCTTTATGAACATTGCTGACCTTACGTCTTGGTTGCAAAACATTTGAAGAAGCCCCGAGCTGCTTCCCTCTTAAGTAAGTATTTTTAAAAAGGTCTCCCTGAGTCAATAGGTTTACTGAAAAAAAAAAACATTGTTTAGGCGAAAGGGAGGGCGCTGAATCAAGACAGCCGTTACGCACGGGAAAGTAATGAGCTGTAGAGACGAACATACGCATTGGAACCTCGATCGGTAACAACAAAGCCGGGCAAAAGGACTGGCAATATATGTTCGCTATTTTCAGTGGTTTTGTTCAGTTTTGGTTTTATGTATCCTCCTATCAGTAAGACAGACCACTGCCGTCGCTGGCTGAACTTTGACTGAGTACAATCATGTGAAGTTCGGCTTAGTCGAATTTTTTACCCCTTCCGAGCTAAGTTCTTTTAAAAATGACAGTTACCCGGGTTCAAATACTGTGTGGAGTAAACATTTCACTAAACAGTCAAAGCGCTATGCTTCCCTTTTCACCGCTTTTGTTTCACGCGCGAAGAAAAAAAGAGAAGCAACAACAGGAAATACGGCTCGAAGGCCAGAGAGGGTGATTCCCGAAATAATCTCCGAGAAATATGGAATTGTTGTGCCGTGGATGTAGGAAAGCTTCCTACGCAGTGAGAAGAGCTGATATTCGATATCAAAAGTGTCAAATGATTTAAAAAAAAAAAGAAACCACACACACACAAACGTTTTGGGTTTATGACCCTTCTTAGACTGCGTAGCAGGCGCTTGGAAGTATTTGGATGAGAGAAAGAACGGGCGCGTGAGGGGGAGACACTCGCGCGCAACTTTCTCTCTTGCGCCCACTACTTCCAGGCTAGACCCTTCTTCAGTGTGGGAAAAAAAGTGCTTACGCAGCCGTAGTGCGACGCTCCTTGCCAAGAGCGTTGCGTGACGACACTAATACGACTGCTCAGCCTATAGGACTAACTGTCGCCTAATGTCTTACCGATGCAAGCCATTCGAATAACTCCTCAGTTTTATTAGAAAGACGATAAAGTTATGTTTCTAACGTTAGATGAGTAGGAGATTGATATGAAAATGGCTGGCATTATCAAAATTTAGTTGCATAATACTCTTTATTGTCGGTCACGTTTTGGTCTGCTTCCGGATGCGGGCCCTGCCAAAGGGGTCGCAAAATACAAATGAAGGAAGCAAAAAACATCCTTGCACAGACCCATCGTGTGGTTCGTGTGGTTTAATTTGCGACTTTTTGTATAATATGAATCGTCAGGGAACACAATAATATGCATAAAAGCGAGGGCCGTCACTTGTTCGTAGCACATGAAGTGTTCTCAAGTGTTCTGTTGCTTTGGAAGTTTGCCTTTAGCGAGGCTGGACTGCCGTATCCCATGACTTATCCCTACAAATGAATTTCCATTTTCCTTGACTTACCTCATTCCTCGTTTGGGCCTACAAACTGTAGAAAGCGGGTGTGAGAGGCGCTCCAACTTCCTAAAGAAAGATATTGAGATATGGAGTCTGCGTATGGAGGCGTTCCCTTAAAATAATAATACTAATATTTGGAAAATTACTTTATTACAGGTTTAAAAAAAAGTAAGAACGGATTGAGGGTGGGGGGGGGGGGGGGGAGGGGAGGGGCTACGATATCCCCAGTTTGCCAAATGGGATTATAGTAACCCCTTCTACCCGTTGCGACTCCCATTTATGATAAATGGGAGACGTAACGGGTAGAATTAAACAAACATTTAGAGCGCAAGCCTAGGAAACCTACTAATAAAGGACCCCTTATTTGAAGACTGACTGGCCAAACCCATGCGTTATCCTGCGGCAAAGTTAGCCTACATGTACGAGCCGCACCCTCTCCCCCCCGTTTTCCTTAGGTGGGGCAAGGTTGCACAGAACGGGCTACAGCAACATACAGTGAAAGCGGACAGTCCGAAATTAACGTCTTTTTTTTTCCCTTTGACGAACCAATATTCAGCGGACACCTCTATAAAGCGGACGCGGACACTAAAATAAATTGTAAGTTTCACTAATTTCTATCGTTAAATACCTCTATTAAGATACGTACTGTATCCGATTTAAGATATATCAATACATTTCTGTTATTAAACAGTAGATTAGACCTATATCTGGCCGTATGATTGTCATCTACGATCAAAGTCTTGCACAAAGTACAGCACAGCTTCATTAGCTTGCTTAACAACATGAAACTTATATCACAGTCCATAACCGTTGAATGTTGGTTAAGAAACATTGCGCAATTTTTTCATGGCTCTATAAAGCGGACATCCCCGGCCTCTATCATAAGCGGACACTTGGGAAGGTCCCGAAGGTGTCTGCTTAATAGCGGTTTCACTGTATATGGCTTACCCACAACAATACTCCCCATTCTCACCCACTTCCTAACCCGCTCGCAGACTTTCTCCTGGCTCTCGGAAAGGAAATTTCGTGACAAACTGAAACGAACGCAAACCGCGACTTTTGGTTTCAATGTTTTTTTTTTCCTTTCCAAACTTGTGGATATACAGAGTTTTTATTCCTCTCATCTTCCAGTCAAGATTGAGTACTTTAAAAGACACATCACTTCCGGAACTGGAAGGTACTGAAGATGGAAGAGAGGTGGCCCTTCAACCTCCTTTTGCAAACTAACCACTGACTAATTCTTCTGGTGTTTGAAAATTGCCATTTTCGATTTGCCAATCGATCAGACTGACGGAAAAGTTTGAAACCTGTTGCTACAGGCGTCACAAAGCTCACGGCGAACAACTCCTCCCCCCCCCCCCCCCCCCCCCCTCCATCTGAGTTTTTTTTGATATTTTCCCTAGACGACAAAACATCAGCACCTGATGTTTTCAGTGGCGGTAGCGCGCGCATTTTGAGACAAGTACAGCTGTATAGTGATACTCAGTTCCTATGGTTACGAGATATGACGTCATAAGTAGCAAGTGGTCATGTGAAAATGCATGTTTTTCACCTTTTTCAGTGGCGTAGCCATGGGAGGATTCCAGGGGTTCCGGAACCCAACCCCCCCTTTTGGGCTATGAAACTAGCTTTATTTCAAGCAAAAGTAGTATCATTTTCATAACGAAGATCAGTAAGGGGTCTCCAAGGCAATATATGTTGCTAAGCATGAAGTTTTCGTTTTGAAATTCCCATCAATAGCAAAAGAAGCTTTGGGTGTCAATGTGAGCGGCTGTTTGCAAATCAGTTTGAGCTAATTTTCTGGAACTTGAACTCTGACAGCAATAGCATGGCACAAAGCCCATTACACAATATCACCAAGCACAGCCAGAAAAGCAGTCACTCTCAAGCTATCTATGCTACGCATTGTTGATCGGCAGCAGCTGCACGAAGGCATACAGAAAAGCTGAAGGATTAGTACAAAACAGCACTCACGACCAATCATCTGGATAATCTGTTTATGAGATATAGACATACTTAAGTTGGTCTTGGTAACGATGCTGTGATTTCTTCCATTCTGCTTATAGGGCCATAGGGGAGAGTACAGTTGGTCTGTAATTATTCACCCTATTGAAATTAAAGTGTTCATTACTCACTTCCCTCCTTGCTAATTTTGCTCGTACAGAAATCCCCGTTCAAGCCACTTTGTAGTACTATGCAGATCACCTCCCATCAACCCAGCTTTTTAACGCGGTTCAAGACCTTTCTAGTATTGCAGCTGAACCCTTGACAGAAAAGTACTATTTATTCTTTCCACTGAAACGCACATTGAAGTCGGTGCGTCTTGTTTATGTACGTCACCTAAATAACATTTAGTAGAATGCGAGTGATCGTTCAATACATTGTACCGACTAAAAATATGCTCAAGCGCGACTCTAGTGTCCAGCAAGCGAGTGTCTGGACTTGCTTTGTTCTCTCCCCCTCCCCTCGTGGCGCCTCGCTCGTCTCTTAAGGCGCCTGTCATGCAGGCTACTCTAATAAACATCTTGGATAAACATCTGTTGCAGTAAGCAATTTGACGTCAGTACTGCAACAATCAACAGTTTTTGCACGGAGGCGCACTCTCTTGCTTATATTATGCCAGCTAGCTGAGTGAACAAATCATCACAAGACATCATCACAAGTGTTTGATAAAGTATAAAATGTATTCAGCAACAATTATTGACTGATGTACTTTTAACCATCTCTTAAGGAAGAGTGATTTGCAATCCTCTCTCAGAAATGTTTACTACATTTGGCACCGACATAGTTAGCAATTTGGGGCCAGAATAAAGGAAGCTCCATCTGAGGACATGCAACCGCTTTTCCTCATCTTGAATAAATACACTATGTTATGATGTATTAATTTTTAACAAGAGCTCGCTTAGTGAGTTTGGGATGCCTGTGTTGTATCGCAAAATTAACTCGCTCGCGTCCACTTTCGTAACGTGAGCTTGGAACACCTGTAGTATTTCTGGAAATTCGTTGAGTCCATTGGGGCCCGTCGGATACTGACACATAGCCGTTCTCTGCGTCGTTACGCAATGCTAGACACAAAGGACGGAAGCGTGTAGCAGATTAGACAAAAGAGAAGTGTGGAAAATAAGGAGTGTGAGCTTTTTCCATTTATAAGATAAAATGCCCTGGGATCGAGGTTTACCAAAAACTAGGAAGCCTGTCTTTGTTTCTTCTAACGAGGATGTTTTGTCGGGCGTTAATATAGGCCTTGGGAAGGAATAGACCTTCCTTCCCGACGGTATTAACGATGCCCAGCCCCTCGGTACATCACTAAACCAACATGGCTTACCGTTATGGTGAGCGCTCGATCGTGACGATATGGCAATCTTGTGGCAAAATACAGGACGGTAAACAGTCTTTGTTTGTCACGAAAAGTGAAAGAAAGTTGTCAGCTGTGCATAACCACTCTGATGAGCTTTTGTCAGTCGATTTCCGTTCTTTGCGGCGATCCCGCACCCCTGGGCCTGGTAATGTAAACTACTAGGAAACAAAATTGGCCATTTGCTCGTTGGCGTCAATTTACTGCTATTAAAAGAATCCATTTCGTTTTATACTCAAAATTAAGCAAAACCATTGTTTGGGTATTACCGTAAAGTTCCGAAAGTAACGACCCTCTTTACTTTAAGATTTAGCAGCCTTTTTCTATCGTTACTTTCACGAGGTCGCTACTTTCGGGTAGCTAAATCGTGTACCGTACATGGGCGGTAGGAAACTAAGATAATAATATCGCGACAATTGTGAAAACATCCACACTTTTTATTTGGAGAAACTTCTTTCATGTTATATTGCTTTGTAAATGAATATTCAAAAGAATTGTATGATTACGGTGTGGGTATTCACAGACGAAAGGAAGTTTTGAAAAAAAAAAAACTGAGGATGTAATGCACCTTGTGAGTTACGTAAGGATACATAAAGGAATGTCAAAGATCATTATAACCTTTAAAAAATAAATCTCGGATCGTTTTGATAAAGCTTGTTGTAACTATAATTTCCGTTATTTCTCTCACTACTCTCGAAGGGTCGCTACTTTCGGGGGCTCGTTACTTTGGGAACTTTACGGTACTGTCGTCCCAAGAGAAATCGAAGAAAATGGTTGAGCAAAACTTTTGAGTTAAACAAGGTACATTATGGTCTATGTGAAGATGGTGAATATTAAAGGTGTCTTGATACAATACGTTTGTAGCAACACCTTCCATCTCAATCTCTTATCATGACTTAAACCAATTGATCTCTATGATAAAACCAGTACATGTATAACACATTTATTACACATAGACTAAACTTTATGATGATGTTATTTTGGGGGCGGTAGGAATAAATGTCATTCCGAAGATTGAAAGTGTCGCCACAAAAATATTTGGTATTTCCAGCAACGTTTAAAATTAAGGAGCCCTGATTTGCACAAGACAGCTAAACCGTGAAAGCCTGGCTCCAGAGGTCTGCTCTCAAAATACCCAGATGAAATAGTTTATTTGTCAAAGTTGACCCTCTTCTGATTTGCCTCCCTAAACATATATTGAGACTAAACTTACAATGGCTAACTAGGAGAGCCTCATATCATAAGTAAAAGTGTTACGATCTAATGAGAATCAAACCGAAGGTAATTTAGAGCTCACGGGTGTCTCTAAATCTTTTTGAGAGCTCGTACATTACGTAGCTGACGACCTCTTATAAGTCTGGAATGTCGTTGTGTAAGCAGAATTAAGCGAAAGCGGAATGAACCGATTTCCATGCCTATTTATGAATTTTCCGCTTCTTCAAGTCAACCCGAAAGTTTAGTAAAGCGAGAGATTCATAAGCCGCGTAAAAAAAATATTCGGGCCGCCATGTATTCAGATTTCCTCGAGCCACTGTAACGTGATTCTAAGTACGTTAATTTGAGGACATACAGTAACGAAGTTCCGAATCACTTTTTAATTAACGCACAACTATTTGACATAAGCTAACTTTGTTTCTATGTTGTGTTTCCTGATTTACATCATCATCTCTCTAGCTTTCTTCATTGCGGCTACTTTCATATTTCATTTGCCCTATACCGACTGACGCGTTTATTTCAATAAATAAATCACACACCAGTTTCTAGTCAGCTTTGGAAAGCGAATATCCACAAGATTTTTCAGTTTCGTTTCTCACGGTTTGCAAGTTGTAACAATTAAGATTTCTTTAGCTAGTCTCATGTATTAAGGTGCCGACGATTTGGGAGACGGATCAAATTGTAAAAGGTGGAACAGTTAAACCAGTTATGGGTAGAAATCAATAAAGTCATCTGTATTTTACGTCTTAAGTGGACCTTAGCCTCTTGGTATAGCAGGTACCAGTTACTGAATCATATTATTAATTCAACTAAAGTGAAGACGGTGAAGAATTATAGAGTACACATTACTTACCTACCTGACATCAACCGAGAATTGTAGTCACACACGTGAGGAATATAAGTAGTAGGTACATGAAATGTACTTTGCACTCGCAAGATGTAGTTTGTTCACATTGCTTGTGGCTTCATGATGATGTAGTTCCAAGAATAATAAATTTCCTTTTCAAAGTACAAAAGCTGATTGGCTGCTTGTCAATTTATGGTGAAAAGGAAAGGGGAATTTGATATAGCTTCAAGGCATTATATGTTCTCTCGCTAGATCCGGTTATAGGGAGCTGACAGGGGTCATTATCAATTCAGCTTCTCATCTTTATTGTGTGCAATGAAACTCAGCTTTGCTGGTCGTCTGAAAATTTCGTTAGAGCAGATCACAAGACGGTTTGGCCACCTTCTTTCAAGTTTCAAAACCGCTCTGAAGTATTCATGTTTTTCCTAGGAATGCGGTCTTCTGCAAGTCCCTGGTCTTGGCCTTATACCAATTTTCTAAAGCGACTTTTTCAGACCTTAATTTAGGGATTGCAAACAAAGCTCCTTCAACATCTGGTATTACCTTCCCTTTTGGCATTGCCCACACGGTTGTTATCCAACATGTCAGATCGTAATAGTTTTCGTTTTTTTTCGCTCTCCTTCAAGTTAACTGTCTAGTCAGCTGGAGGGATCGCATTTTCCCACGACCATAATTATTCAGTCTTTTGTACTAACAGATATTTGTTCACTCCTCCATAGTGATGAATATATCTCCTTGAGTCTGTTGTACTGAACTCCTGCTCAATGTCGTCTGCCAAGGTGTTTCGTCATAATGACTAACCGTCTCCGACCAGATCCCACTCCAAAAGGCAAGGCAGCTTTAGTAGGTTCAGTTACCTTTGTGTCAACTCGAAACAGTTGGTTCTGTTTGAACTGTTGGCATCTCTCGTCATATGGCATCTCTCGAAATCTGGGTGCATGGTTTGACAACCATGTGTCTATAAATACTCATGTTGTCAAAGTTTGTCGTGCTTTCCGTGGGCTATATAACATCAGGCAAATAAGAAAGTTTCTTTCTGAAGAATCAACTAAGACTGGTTTACGCCTTTGTCACGTCGCATCTTAACTATTGCAATTCTCTTCTATATGGCGTTACTAAACATCAGTTGCGACCGGTTACAGAAGATCAGGAGTGCTCAGTGGAGCCGATATTCAAAAAAGCCGTTCCTCAGGCATAGTGATGCTGGCTGGGAAGTATGGCATCTTAGATAAAATTTGGCTGGGAATTAGTTAAGAATAATAGCTTGCTGGCGATTTTTTCTACCTAAATTATTTTTTGCTGGGAGATGACACACAACGCCCACTTCCTGGCTCACACGCTCTATTTTTATCGCTTTGCTGGGAAAAACGTCAAGCAGTTAACGCCCAGTACAACGCCGATCATATGACGTGCGGATGACATCTGAAACTGTTTAAATGAAAACTCTTCTACGCCCCTCTATTCAATATCTGACAACTGGCTGTCAATCTGTGTAAAATCAACTGTTTCATTCACTTTGCGCATAGACCGGTACGTCCAGAGAGAAAGAGAGAGAGCGGCGGAAGTTTTGAGCTGGCTGTCCAAACTGGAATGCTTTAACGCTATTTCTTCCTCGTTCGGAATCGTGGTACACATTTTCTGGGGATTACAGCCTAGTGTTGTTTTGTAACGGTAAGTGCTTACTAATACTTGCTTACTAACTCACTTTTTGCTAGTGACCGACAAAATAAGTATAGTTGTCTTGCATTAGCACAGTTGATAAGGTTCTCTTATTGAAATACTCTAGTGTAGCTGATACATCGTACACCAGTTTTGTATTTGTATGTGTTGTGAGCGGTCTGAACGAATACTCGAATTAACCGGAGTGAACTAAGCATCGGATAACGAAGAGTTTTCCGCCCGGTAAATGTTAGAAAATGCGGGCAAATTATGCCTTCTTTGTTAATTCGCACTGAGCTCGCCACTTTTCTTGCCGTGGTTTATAACCTTTATTAATAGCAATTTTTGAGTTTTTAAGTGAAATATTTATCATGTTTTAGTTTAGTGTTTCTTATTCACTAAAATTACATGTATTCCCATTCAGCTCAGACCTGGTGGAGCTTCAAATTGAATCATTGAGTAGAAAATTGGTCCAGCAAAGGAGTTAAGGTAAGGGCGTGCAGTTAATTTAAAAATAACTTTAAGCTTTCTGTTCAGTTTCATAGTGAAAACTGGGCTGTACAATCGAACTTTTTCTTTTTTTTATATCGATGTAAATTTCGCCAAGTGAATAAGAGCTCTATAGAGGACACTGACAGGGACAAACGAAATAACGTTCTCGTCTCTCAGCTGCCAATAATTGAGTTACGAAGTCTCCCTGTGCAAAAACAAGGCTTTCCCTCTTAGTTGCTTGCATTTATACAGTGCGTTTTCATTTCAGCAACATTTTTAACTTAATCGTCCTCGAAACTCGAGCAAAATTTCTCAGTGGTATTTTCGGTCGTTTACATCAAAGTGTTCCGCCAAAACTTTCAGTGACGCAAGATTGTTTATATACTTGATGTTGATAACCTGGCCAGTGTTTTTCTCCGGTCGAATTGACAAGCGTGGGTTCTGATATCCAGGCGTTTTCATCGAGTGACTGCCGAGTGAGTGCTTTTGTGCTATAAGCTCCAAGCAACGACTTATTCGGAAAATATATAATGCTAGTTTTGTTTCATGGGCCCCTGCTTTAGGAGATATTTATCAGATAAATTTGACCGGCCAGAAACGATAGGTGACCGAGCTAAAATGAATTTCACCGGAAGACTCTCCGGAAATTATTTCGAGCCCTGGATGCAGTTGAACGATTTACGAAATTGAGAATTTTTCTTATTCCTCTTTTTATCACATTTTTGAATCCAAAAATTTTAGATTTCCATTTTGCAAGAAAATTAGCCCACGTAACGGCAGTAAAATGTGAAAAATTAAACTTAAGAAAATAGTAGGGAATTTTTTAGGTAACAAGGCTTCGAAAATTGTACCTGAATGGAACGCTCGTCGATAAATGTTTAGCCGTTCTCAAGCAATAGACAATTCTAGGCGATATTTGCTTCCCCGAACAGAAATTTTACAGAAAACGGTCTTGGGTGCCCCTGATTGAAAGGAACATTTTACCCGAAACAAACTAACAAAGGTTAATCGTTCCTTATAAATGTAGCTATCCCGCATTGCAGGCGCATCATTTACGGAACTTAGCTTAGAATACAGACAATTTAGGGACGGACTATTAGAAAAGTTGTGGGGGGGGGGGGTGAAGGGGGAAGGGGGGGTTGGAGAATTTTCGAGCCGCAGGAATTTTTTTTTCGTTATTAAATTCCGTATATGAATTTTTTTTAGGCCCTAGCATGAATATCTTTAGGGCTAATTGGCGTGCATGAATTTTTTTTCATTTAATTTTTTTTGTACTTCGCCCGCCCCTCCGCCCATAAGTTTTCTAATGGTCCGTCCCTTAGAGGAACGTTTTCGGTTACTAAAAAATCTCAGCTTAGACTGCTTTGAGAAGACGTTAGAAATAGCTTGCAGAACAGGCGCTTTTTTCAGTTTCGGAGCTTTTCTGGCGTTCTGCAGGTTAAAAAAAGCTGTTTTTACCGGGATCAAGATAGAGCCCACAAAGTCCGGTAATACAGTGAAATCAACTCGTCTTCACAAGCAAAAAAGGGGAATTTTCTCGCCTTTATGACCGGAAATTAACGCCGATAAAACATTTTCTGATGAATGCCGCAGTCAGTCTCCTTGCGCTTAGTGACAGACGCTTAATAATATTCTTCCTTATCCTTGGCCTTAGCGGGAATTGATAAAAGAAAGAACATTCAAAGCACTTCCTGCCTACAAAAACAAGAACTCAATAATTTTCTGGTGTTTCATCTTCTCGCTGCAGCCATACTTTCAGGGCTTTGTTCAATCAAAAAGTGTCAAGAAAACTAATTATAGCTGATTATAGTTGTGTCTGCATGAAGGCTAGCCTCTCCACAGACGTCCTTTGGGGTTCGTTTGTCACGCATTCATTTCTCCCCCGCGTGGGGAAGAAATGAATGCGTGACAAACGAACCCCAAAGGACGTCTGCGGGGAGGCTACATGAAGGCAAAAGGCATTTTGCATGAATGCATTTTCTTCCGCAGATCTTTGTTTCAAAGATAGGCGCGTTTACTGTGCTTGTCTTGCTTTAGTAAACTTTCTCCCCTCCGACTTTCAGCCAGTTTAGTTAACACAGCAAAATGAAAATGAAAATTGACCAAATTGATTTGGCCTTGGTTACGCGTGGTAGTGCCT
>NC_133201.1:6798419-6800919 GCF_958299795.1 Porites lutea
TTTGTTGTTCGGAAACGAAATAAACCTTATTTGAAAAATTGGTCGTTGAGCACTCCTGGAAGATCCTTAATGCTGCTGCTCGGGTGATTTTCATGTCACTCCTTTTCTAATTAAACTGCAATGGTTACCTGTCAATTTCCGAATTCAATTCAAGATTCTTTTACTTGTTTTTCAAAGCGTTAGAAGGTAAGGCTCCTGTGTACATCAGAGATCCGTTGAAACCTAAAGTTGCGGGAGATTATACTTTACGATGAGATAACCTGCTGCAAGTCCCGAAAACAAAGTGTAAATCCTTTGGAGACCGAGCTTTCGCCCATTCAGGTCCATCGTTATGGAATGCCCTACCTTTGGAACTAAGACTTATCTCAAATATTGACTGTTTTAACAGACATCTTAAAACCTACTTGTTCGAGAAAGCTTTTAGAACTGAATGATTTTAATTTTGATTTCTCTTTCAATGTTGCGTTTTATTATTGTAAATTAGGTAGCGCTTTAGAATATTTAATAGTTTAAGGGCTTAATATATTTTTTTAAAATTTTGTTTTCTTAATTACAAATGAAAATACTTGATTAAAATCTTATAAAAAGCTGCACACAAAACTTCATTAAAATATTCATAAAAAGAAAACATCAATGTCAATACAAAATTGCGGCAAAACGCCTTCGCAATTCAAAATTACAAGAAATCCCAGCGAGTTATAAAAAAGATCAAGTCAATTAGTACTATTATTTATTTATCATTTTTTAAATTTCACCTAAGTCGATTTTCGGTTTCAGCACAGCTAAAACATACATAGTAGCCCTTTACTCGAGATCAGACGATATTTTCTGTTCAACCGTTCTCTTTCTCTCTTTGTTACATTGTCATATTTCCTCTTCGGACTTCCTCAGTCTTACTAAGATCTTTTCTCCAAGTTTCAATGTTCCTCTTGATCCTTCTCTTCCAAAATCGCTCTTTAGTTCTTTTTCCTCTCCTCGCTTTCAGCTTTCCCATCTGTTGTGAGATATGCAGATGCATACTGTACAGTAAAGAATTCAGTTCTGTTATGTTGTGCGTCTGAGTTCTCTTGACGGCTCTATTGACTTTTCCAACTTTGTTTTCTCGCATGACCTCAGTGATGGTAATCCTACTCGCTGATCTATTTGAATCACTGCATGAATCCTATGTGGCTCTTTGAGCTGGGAAACCACCGGGCTCCTCTTCAGCAGTCATGTCATCTACACTCAGTTGTACACTTTGGTGGTCTTCTTCAGGTGTGATTGCGACGTAGAGTAGTGTATCTGTGGCAATAGGTTCCGTAGTTTTTAACTGCTATTGTTCTTTATTCTGTTTGTATGTATTTTTGCTTAAAACATAAAAATACCTTATTATTAATATTTTCTCTTGTTTCACAGTCTTTTCTGGTGTTCGTTTTGTGCATCAACCGGGCGCAAACCATGCACCTGGAGCACCAGTCACTCAAGTCAATCATTCTGTTTATACACTAAACACCTTCGTTATCATTATTATTATTATTATAATTATATATAAAAAACAGAGGGTGTTGATAATTAGGCGAATGCTGGTATTTACCATCTTTTCCCTAGATTTACTGCTCAGTTTTCACAATTTTACGACATCCCGTGTGGCACGAAATTTTTGCGGTTTCTAATTTTTGTGATTTTTGCGGTTTTTCCAGCGATCCGCACAAATAAGTTGCCGCAAATAAAAATTACCGCAAACATTTTCCCGCAAAAATTTACTCCAGAGTAAATATTCTCTAACTTAAATTCGCTACACAAAAATAAAGTACTAAGAAATCGTGTCTGAAATCTTTCAATCACAACTTCCCTTTTTCATTCAGCAAGAACGAAAAACTGGTTTATTGCTTGAAAATATGTATTTCTGTTGCACGTACTCAACAAAAACGAACATATTATCAATGCTGGGTACTGGGCACTTTCTGAAAATCGCAAAAATTAATTCCCAGCTAGAAAAACCAATTTTTGCTAATCGCAAAAAATAGTTCCCGCAAACCACAAAAAATCACCAATCCGCAAAAATAAACTCCCGCAAAAATTTCGTGCCACACGGTATTTTCAAATTTGTGCAAATCCATTTTTGGTCTAGCGAGCTGCAAGCAGAGTCTCATTGCTTCATATTATTACTATTATTATTATTGTTATTATTATTATTAATTATTAATTATTATTATTATTATTATTATTATTATTATTATTATTACTATTCTCGGACGGCTAGCAGCCATGTCAAGTCAGGCGAGGAAGCCGAAAGTAAAATGGACAGAAAGATGACCAAGGATGTTTTGGAGTGCAAGAAAAAAGCGCAGGAGCTTGTTTCTTCAGAGAATCCTCCTTGCAACGAGAACGGAAGGAAAAGAGGATATATTGACGTTATGAAGGAGTTGTGGGATGATATGGGGTACAAGAATTTACAATTGAAGAGCCAAAACCTACGGGACCAGGCATCGAGGCTAGAGAAAATAAGAAATAATGGAAC
>NC_133201.1:6805919-6953419 GCF_958299795.1 Porites lutea
CACTTATCAAACGGTTTTAACTTTAACATAAAGTAAAAGAAAACCTCGAAAGCTACTCATTCTGCCATCGTTTTAGAAAAGGCATTGAAAAACGCGTCTTACAATAGCTTCAGAGACATACATCTCATTTCCTCTAACATATGGGGAAAGAATCGCACATATGAAGTGGCCAGGCCGCACACGGACAGTCACAAAAAGTGTTGCTATATCTGAAGTTAAACTAAATTTGCAGTCAGGGACCGTCGCATTTAGAAAAAGGTGTTTTGATCCGAGAATTCTTTAAACAATGAAAATGAAACTTTTTTGATGACACTTAATTGTTATAGTTGAACATTTTGTGTCCTTGGTATATACATAGTTTAAGATTCGTACCACTTTTTGTTGATGTCAGACGTCTAACCGGGTGGCTTAAAGACATGTAACAGAAGCTGGCAAGAAGGACAGTATTGACGGTAAGGAAGAGATGTGGCAATGTGTTTCTTATACTTAAGACTTAAAGGTGGGAGAGAATTGTTTTCTTACCTTGGTTTGGCAGTCGCGTTTGAACTACAAGAAGGTTTCTTCGATTATCAAAAAAGGTCGTCAATAGGGTACAATTCTTCTGCAACGCATTATTAATCTTCGTGGCTAAGTATTGGCATTTGATTTCTTCTGTACCGCATTCTAAATCGTCTCTGTCAAGTAAGGACTGTCCATTCCTGGCATTTGATTTGTTTGACACAGCAGCATTAATTGTCATCATACTGACATCAGTATTGCATCATTTGTCTTCATCGCAGTTTATGAATGTTCATTCTTCATCAAGGATATGCTTGAAGTTCTTCGAAGCATTTTATTCTTGATGCATCTTAATATTGATATTCGTCATGAACAATGGAGAGTGCTTCAATCGTACTTAATTTTGATGTAACGGTTGGTAAAGAACCCCGATTTTTTAGTATAATGAGGCAACACCTTGATCTTTTCGCACCGGATAGTCAGTTGCTTTATATATAATAATATTTATCTAAATTTTTATTACTCTCTATTGGCCTTTTCGCGTGCATGTCGAATAAAATTTAGAATTATGAGTTGTAGAAGAAGGGGGAGGGAAGAAGATAGTAAATGTGTTTATTTTTTGGCCAACGTATTTCACAGACATTCTCTGACCCTGGGAACGAAGTTGTAAAGGAGTCATGGTTTCAGTCTTAGTGTTCAAATCTGGTGACTGACCAGCTCTTTAATTTTCCCAACTTCGCTTGCATTTGGAATGAGCTGGAGAGTTTTAATTCCTACAAACCATTGAGCTTGAAAAGCCGGCGAAATGACGCAGACAATATGGTAATTAGAAATTAGAAATCTCATTTAAAACACGCGTACTAAATTTGTACTGCGGTAACTGGCAAAGGAAAGGTTTCAAAACACTACTTAATAACATCTACCTCTAGCTGGCTTTGGGGGGCGAATATAATTTTACCACAGAAGTTAATATCCAATCACTTTTGAAATTTTTTCCGTTGAGTACTCTTGTGATATTGCTTCGCTACGACTAAAGCTTTGATTTAAATTACTATTTGAACTTTGGAATGAATAACGCCGCCAGAAATAGAGAGTAAATCTACTTATTGCAATATATTGCAAAAGACCCCTCTACCGCACCCCAATTCAAAAATACAAATATTAAGAAATGATGGGGTTGAATATCAGCTGAGTGGAGAACTAGATGATGATAAATGATTCAATTTCCAGCGCAGCAGTGCCCTGTCTTGTTCTTCATGTGAGCAAAAAAACTACTCAGGCATATTTGTGACGAACTCCACGTACAGTTCTAGATAACATTTGACCATTAGACTAAATTTCTAGCTTGTTCCCAACTGAGTCAGCAGAATGCATATCGTAAACCAACAGTGTTGTTGGGTGTTTGTTGGCTCGATCAACAGGTTTATACATAGCTAACTACGATAATAATTACTTACTTCTGTTTGTACTTCTTGTGTTAATTTCTCAAGGTAAATCAGAGCTGCGTGTGAGCTTGGATAACCGCAATCATATCAGAAAAGAAAACGGGGCTAATATCTAGTAGCCGTCAGTCAAATATATATATTGGCCCTGATATTGCGTTTTTGGTGTGATAACCAATCGTCACTTAGCTAAAAATGACCGAGTTTGCGAAGTCTCGGTCAATTTTTTTTTGTATTTTACTGAATTTTTGTTATGTTATGTATTAAATTTTTTTACACACTGACTTATGAATACGTAGGAAAAATACAAAAAAAAGGAAAAGTAAACTAAACATATAAACATCGCAAACTCACACACAATTGCATACCGACAAAAAAGAAAGAAAGAATCACACCCCAGTACCTTCTTCTCTATTTACATGAGAAAAAAAGGCACAGGCCAGGTCAATTGGTCAAATGTAGGCGAATTTTAACTGCAGGAGAGAGGAAAATCAGTCTTCATGTGTTCATAAAAAAGGTTGACTTTGTAGTCGTATAGCGGGCGTTGTTTTGCGGCAAATATATCCTTTTTCTTTTCTAGTCCTGGTTGCTTAAAATTCCTATTATATGATCAATTTCACTGCCAGCTGTCGCAGACAGCAAGACTGACTGGGCGCCAAAAATTATCACCATAAATCAACAGATAATTAATTCAACATTTTGTGGCAACGTACAAAAACCGACCCGTCGATAAATATCCCGCCGAAACTTTTCAGTGAGCCATACAGTTAAAAGGGAAGTAGGTAAACATTGGGAATAGGGAACTTAAGCAAGGGCGTTTTTGAGCGACGAACGTCATCTGGAAGTGGGCTCTTTGCCCTTTTAATATGCCTTGAAACTACCAAATTCCTATTGTTACGTCCTTTTTCTCTTATAAAGACGATTTGCTTAAAAGTGTGGGCAAAACCAATGTCAAAGAATGCAAAAAGTACTCTTCCGGGTGACGTGCGTTGCTCTGAAACGTCTTTGCTGAAGTGAATTAAGGTTCTCAAAATAATCGAAAGAGCATTTTCCTGTTGCATTTGCAAGATAAAACGTATGCCGCGTAATAAAAAACATTTTTAGTAAGATAAACTATATTTTGAAATTTGATGAATATCGATCGCATTTCCCCACAATATCGACAGTCGGTTTGAATCCTTGCATTTCTATCAATATTTCTAGTGGTCACAGACGTTACGTTACAGACTTTGTGTAGACTTCGAATTCTCGTGTGCGGGGAGACTTGAAAGGTCAACTTTCCTTTAAATGTGCACTAAGCACGAAAGTCATCTCTGAGGAACAACTGAGGAAATTGAAATAGTGACGTAAAAGAATTTAAAGTTGTCTTCATGTTGTCTTCATTGAACTGACAAAGGAAGAAATCAGTTATTTTTAAGGCATTCCGTGATACCGTTCGCTGCGTGATCAGAAAGGTATTTGAATATAAAAAATACTAAAAGAGATTACTGGAACAGGAAAAGACGTAGCGGAAAAGGAAAAAATATTTACAAGGACAGCAATAGGAAAAACAACACCAAAACAATCATGCTATTTTTTAATGATGACGAAAAGAATCTTAAACGGATGGGGCCACTGTGGCCAGGTGATTTATGGGACTCACAACCTAACTTATGGTGAAATATTTGGTCTGAATATTCATCTTATTTCCAGTTAAGTCATACAGCTTGAGGTGTTGCGTGATGTAATCAGTGGGCGTGTTCGCCTTGTTTGATCACCTGGAATCTGATTCCGCATCACATTTAAGCAGCATTCTGACGCTACTTAAGAATAATTTGAGTCATTTATAACGTTTTTATTAAATAATCTACCACGACTATTAAAAATTTAAGGTTTGAAATATATTTTCGTTTTATTCGAATTCAAACTTACAGAATTTATTTTACTTCTCACGGAGATTGTTTGCTTGCACGGAGATTGTTTGATCGCACTTCGGCTCGCACTTCGGCTTTTATGAATTTAAAAGTTTTTTGTTTATTGTTGTCATAGTAATATCGATTTTACGTAAAACTACATTTTCATAAATTTCAATCCATAGCCAATAGACCTTTTTACCGATACGGCGGCCATATTGAATTCATTCGATTTAAGGAGTATTATAGGATGCCCAGGGGGCATAAGCACATTTCGTTTGTATTTTCGAGGGCTTTTCGGGACATTTTTTCTTAATGTTTTCTAAGAATAAGATTGTAATGGGAAACAAGATCCTTGTGCCGTGTTTGGATGTAAGAAAACTTTGTTTAAGAAAAAATGTCCCGAAAAGCCCTCGAAAATACAAACGAAATGTGCTCATGCCCCCTGGGAATCCTATAATCCTAATAATTCTTATTCAATATGGCCGCCGTATCGGTAAAAAGGTCTATTACCGGTGAAAATTTTATAGCGATCGGACAAGGAGAAAAACACTTTTAAGGCCATTGAAAACTATCGGTATGGCCTCTGAAAAACTGTATCGAAACACCTTAATTGAAATGGAAAAAGGCCTTTTCAGATTTTCCGTTGTTTCTACAACTCATCGAAACGTGTTGGATAAACAATGTTGTTCGGGAGTTGCGAGCCGGAAATTTGGGCGCCAGCAGCGTGCGTGGCCAAAATAATGTGCTGTCAAAGAATTAATTTCGCCTCGGGTACGATAAATCAAATCGAAAAGCTCAAGCCCTTTTCTTCTTCCCTGAGCGAATCGAAGCTAAAACAAGCAAAAGCGACGAGCAGGCTTGCCACATGTATCGAAGAAGGAAAAGTATCGATCAGCGGATCTTCGCGTTGAAAGTAGACCGCGAGCGGTCGTCTTTCTTTCCTCAGACCCACGCGCGGCAATAGAAAAAGTAAAATTGTGCAAGCTAATGGTAAAAAAGAGGAGAGATTGTGGCGTGAACGGCTTATAAACTGAGCGATCAAGGCCTTTGTATTTGTAGCGAAAAATTTGGGAATTAAAGGACACTAGAACCTTGTGTAATATACATAATATTAAAAACTTTAACTTCGATAATCACTGAAGAAAATTAAAGGTTCATACAAGAGCCATTATGGCTCTTGGTTCATATTATCGGTTACATACTGCAATAAATACTTACTCATAAGATTAAAATATATGTATTTTTACCTCCGGAGTATCGTGTATTGTCGTTCTTGTGTCCTCAAATATCGCAGCGATTTTAGCGATTTTAAGGGTGTTGGGCTCGATGTTTCACCGTTAGCGTATCCGTGGCTCGGTTTTCTTCATTTCGGTAATCAGCGAAAGCATGGGTTTCACGGTAGGCCTACTCCTTATTTACGAGCACAAAAACCAGCTTTCAGTCGATGTTATCAAGTGTTATACTATTATGACATATAATGAGTTGATAACAATGACCTCAACTTAACCTGGGTGTGGTGTCCATCGGTTTTAGTGAAAAGTGGTGGTTCTTAGTCTCGCGGGCTCATAAAACCTGGTATTGAAGGATTTTCTGGATTTTGACGCGGGAAACAACATCCGGCACATGGCACCCGTCGGGTACTTGCCTAAGTGGCAGGCGCAAAAAGGTGAGGGAAAGAGGGAGAGAGAGAAAAGCGTGGAAGAAAAAAAAGTGCTGAAAAAGAAAGGGAACCTCTCCCCAATGTCCCTCCCTTCTTCCCGTCCACCTGATCCCCTACCCCTCTCGATGCCCGCTGCGCAAGCTGGTCAGGCACTCACGGTGACACTATATACATACAGGGTGTTTCACACTGTTTGTGTTTTACACTGTTTGTGCTAGAGCTCAGGCATCTATTTTTATGGTCTTCTGGCCATTCAGGCCAAAAAAAATTGCCAAATTGTTGAAGAAGTCTGAACGATGACCGAACAAGTGGTCAAAAGTAAAGACCTTAGAAGACAAACCAAGGAGTGGATGGCCGTTATTTCACAAACTATGTGAGCAATATTATCGAAAAAGCTGTAAGTATATTCGTAATAATTCCACAAAACAGAAAGGTAAAACAATTTCGACTTCACATTATCGATCAAAGTTTCGAGCACAACGGTATGGGGATAAGTTAAATGAATAATGAATAACATACTAAGTTTTACAAAAGTTTGTTTTAATAGTTAGTGAAATTTAAGCGAATAAAAAATCGGAACGAACTTTTGAAACACCCTGTATAAGCCACATAATACTAAACACTCGTGTCAGATTTGCGCTGACTGTGATTAAAAAAAAAAAAACAATGAAGCTTGTTGGAAGGCCGTTTTAGATCATAATTTCTTTGGCGGAAGGTTTGCAGGGGGAAACAAACATGTTTTTCCCGACTTAGAACGCTTATAAAGGGATGGCGGGGAATACATATCAGTGCCACCCTAGCACGAAGGATGGGGCGACTATTTGTAAATACCCAAATTAGCGCCGCGGCGCTTATTCGAGAACAGCGCTTATTCGATTAGCGGTGCTTAGTCGATCATTTACTGTCAGGAGCCGATTCGGCTCCTCTTACTGTAAATGATTATTGAAATTCTTATATGTAATTAGCTTGGGCTGCCTTCAGTCCGATCCGTCACATGCTGCTGTGTCGTTTTGTTCCTTCTCTCTAGCAAGCACCAACATTGTTACAGTCTGTTATGATCTCGTTGCAGGCAAGCTGCCTCAAAAATTCTGTTTTCCTTGTTTCTCAAAATTAAAAATCGGGCCAAGTTGAGCCGACATTTTAAACTCCAAGAATTCACAGTGACATTTACTTTGCAAAGAGCCTTCTGAAAAGTGTTAACCTTTCTCAATGGCGCACAAAGCGTCAGCCATGATGTGGGGAGAAGCCGCAGATTTCCATGGGAAGCATGTCACGACGAATGAATGTTATGTTACGACTAGCGACGGACTGGTTTCTATGCGTATTTAGCACTTTCTCTTCCACCAACTTTAAGTTAGCGATATGGCAGGAAAAGTGTATGATTGAGTTAACTCAGTCGAATAAACTAGACCAAATTTTATGATTTAGTTATATATGAAGAAAAGGGCGACCCCAAACCCATCATATTCAATGAATCGAAGTATCGTTTTAGTAAAAAGAAAAAACTCCGGAGCCAAGAACAGGTTTTATCCTGTAGTCTGGATACAATTTTCACCACAACTTGTTGTCCCCAAGTAAAACTATAGTAAGTTTCATGATCAAATTGATCGATTTACCAGGAGAAAATTCCATACCTTGTTTTGCTATCCCTTCTGTTATATTATTGGTAGCTCCAAGTAGCTTGGGGGTTTTCCGGTTTTGAAGTGGCTGTATCTGTTTCCAGTTTTGCCACCTGGCAGGAAAAAAAGCAGAATCCTTTGTGAGATTTTGTCTTTTTGCAATTCAGAGTGCAAAAATGTGCGGCTTCTGCATGACAGGATGCAGATTCCAAGAAAAAAATCTGTCACCCATACGTCTAATACGTCGTCTAAAAATCTACAGGAAATGCCAACTGGTTATTTGGTCAAACATCAATTGTTTTTGTTGACCCTAAAGTCACGAAAATAAACACCGAAAACATACACAGACTATTCTCTGTGCATGCTTGTAGTAGAGTTGAAACGCGTGAGTAAATGTTGCAGTCTATTTTTCTGTTGTTTTTGGGTAAGGTAATGAATTTTAAACAAAGGAAAAACAAACATTGACTGAAATAAATCTTTAACTGCAACATAAACATCCGTTTAGTACTAGAAACAGGATGACATGAGACCCACTTTCGTTCTTCCTTTGAATTCAACGTTTGCATAGCTTTTTTCCCAAATCGAGTCTTAACAAGATTGGTGTCGATAACAGAGTTTACATTCTTTCGCAAATTTCTACATACGCCCTTTGTAATGGCTCAAACATCCCAGACATTCCAGGCGATTAACTTAAATCTGTTATCAGTCTTCAAAAAGCCTATGTTTCAGACACTGGATTTGAACGATGGAAATGGGGATGATGTTAAAAGGAGAAACATTACGACATAAGCATTAAAACATTGCAGGTATTTGTTTTTTAAGGATAGTGAGTTACCAGTAATTAGCATATTTGAAGATTCATCAAGAACGCGGAGAGCTAGCCCTCCCATAAACACCTGGAGGATACTTAAGGAATTTTAAAAAGGAATATACCGCTCAGCTAGGATACAGGATCCGAAACCCTTTAGCATACACCAGAGTAAATTTTCCCTTTTCTGTTGCGCTGAGCAATCCAACCAAAACAAAAGCTTACCGAGTTGGAAGTTTAAATTTGCTGATCTATTTTTTTTAGAGTCAATTCTGGGTCTCCTTAGTGTAAAAAAAAAATCTTCAACTGTGGAGTTCATCAGTTTCCCGGAATCCAGATACAAACTCTCTGATTTCTATACTCTATCCCAGACTTAAATGCTTAAAACCATAACAAGATATATAGAATAAAGCTTTATAAAATCCTCTCTTGACTAGTCCTAAAAAGCCCAGATATAGCAATACCCCTGGTAAGAATGAGTACCCAGCCTCGTTCCTAGGATCTCTCTCCTTTTCGTCTCTTGGGAACGAGGTTGCGGAAGAAGAACTGACCTCGTCCCTATGGAAAACGAGAAGTCCCTCGAGGACACGAGAGAGAGAGAGAGAGAGAGAGAGAGAGAGAGAGAGAGAGAGAGAGAGAGAGAGAGAGAGAGAGAGAGAGAGAGAGAGAGAGAGAGAGAGGAAACATTGACTCCCTTACATGCCCTGAACAAGGTACATAAATAGATGTAACTTTGCCCTAAGAGATTCTGTTGGCCTGGAAACGGGCCTGACAGGGCATGAGCGATCTTTTGAAGTCCAATTTCATGTGTTCCATGCTCCATGTAAAATTATATATTTATTGCTTTGTGATAAAACGCTTCTGCAGGTGTTTTTAAACAGGTCAGAGTCCCAAAATACAAGTTAATGATCTACGGTGTATTGAAAAAACTTATACGCTTGAAGAGCTTCAAGGTTCGCAACTAATATAGCTGGCCCGTAAACAAATCTTTATTATTTACTGTAGAGGTATTGCGGCCACCTTCTCAATTCATTGGTAATCAAATGTCTCTTATTTTCCTCGTTTTCACTCTGACTACAATGCGTTACTGACTTACACAGGGTGGCGTGGAAAATTTAAAGAAATGTTTCATTTTTACATTTGTTGCTGAAGCCCTTTACCACTGTTTTTTCGCCTATGTTGAGAAACTTTCATTTCCGCATCACTTAATTCTGATAAGGAAGTTAATTAATTATCTACGGAAATAGATAAAGGAGTCATAACTTTTAATATCCACCAATACATCACCTACCTTTCGATGAATAACGATTATCCTTTCACCGTGCGTTAAGAAGTTAAAAACGCACTAAAAGTGGCACAAATGAACGATCACCGCGGCAAATCTAGCTCGGTGAGAAAAGATAAAGGCCTGAATTTCCGTCTCTAAACTGTGGAGACCTAGTTCAATAACACCCCTTTCTTTAACAACGTTACGTTGTTTCAATGTAGTTTAAGATAATTACATCTCAAACTTAAAAATACTTACAATTTCAAAGATGGTAAAATAGAAGACGAATTTCTCGTCAGATAGGGGAGAGCGAGCGTTGAAATGTGAACAGCAATTTAAGATGAACGTCTGAAACAGATCGTTGACCTAATTTGGTCATCTGTTACTCTTGTTACCATACCTTTCGCGAACTTTTGTTCAAGATCGCTGAAACATAAAGTCAGGTTGCCCTGCTCACGATCTAAAATCGTCGCAGGGTTGTATGGGACGACTATCTCAGTAGTAAGAAAAAAATACTCCACAATCTCTTACCGAAGTTATTCATTATATCATTAATTCTTGGATTTTAAAAATATGTGGCCTAACGAATCCGATGTTGCACAGCCTTTATCGCCCAACTAATTACATCCATACCCAGTTACGAAACTCTGATGTTATCAAATAACTTCATCTTATCTTAGGGCGCCTACCATTTATTAGAACTGACTGGCCAGACCATTACAGTGATCAGGAGAATTCCACTATTAATCAGGACTATCCAGTCAGATTAGTTTACTTTTAAATGTTATTCATGGCAGTGATGGGTTTGAGTAAAAAGTTCCAGAAAAGACCAATATTTCATTTCCAAAGTGACCCGGTCTGGCCGGCCAGTTCTGACTCTTGGAAAGCGCCTTTAGTATAGCAACCGGCTCTTATTCCCTCGCAATTTGATGACGTAGTGTCTTGGCGATGCAGTTTATTTGACAATCATAACACCAATCGTACATGCCGATTGGCTGAAATAATGAGGTGTTCGTTATTCTATCTTCCTTCGATCGTGATCTTTCGTTATCTTATTGTCTTATTTCATTTTTACTCGTCAAAAAGGGGCCTTATTCACCATTCGCATGTCACCCATAATACACCTCCTTCCCCCTACTTTTTTCCCGGGTATTATAGTCGTCCCAAGAGAAAGTGAAGATATTGCTTATGTAAAATTTTGGCGGACAAACAAGGTGTATAATGGGAGGGTTGCAAATGTGGAATTTCATTGTTCCAACTCAAAAATGTTTGATATTCCATCATTCCACTACAAATGAAGATCATTGTTCCATTGTTTGAACCCGAAAACTCCCGTTATTTCTGTTCCAATAGTACTCTTAAGCAGTTGAGCTTAATCAAGCTGCTTAGAAAGGGAAGTGCAGGCAAAAATATACTGAGAATTATCACTGAAAAAGCCAAGCTAGTTTAGGCGAATGCTATTTATTAATACTCGGATTACTTATCGCGTGTAATCAACTAGTTCCAGGATCTTCTACTTCCTGCTCGCTGGTTAGGATTAGAGGAGGATCCTGGGAACGAGGTTGGCGAGTCATGAGGTTTCTGTGACATTTTCCACAGTCTTTTTATTAGCGCTAGCGATACAACAGTTAACTTTAAATACTTGGACATACTACTAAAACAATGAAAAAAATGGCATAATTTATTAAATCAAATAAGCTATTATAAAAACTCGAAAACTCGGCAAATGTCCATAACTATGTCATAGCTATAACAAAATTCTCAAAATGATGGGCTGACAATGTAGAAGGACAGTATGCATCATGCCTAGAAGGCACGCGCCATCGCGCGTGTACATCAATGATTTGTTTTTACTTTAGGGAAAAACTCAGAACATGTTATGTTTTCATTTCAAATAGGCTTAAAATATCCCATATTTTGTTATAGTTATTATTAATTGATAAAAGAGTATGCAGTCGTCCAATTCGGTCTGTAATTATACTCGTTATTAGGGGAATCGGCCTTCCGCTACACGGACGTTCAATTTTGTATGATTACGCTATCACGATTTAAGACCGAATTGGACCCCAATAAGCCTTATTTAATACCATTCTAATTTTTTTTTTAGCTACAATAGGATAATAAGCTTTATTATTCAGTCAAAATATTTCCCCGATTCCGGTTGGCTAAAAGCACACGCATAATTCACCATAACCAGCGACTGATGACCAAATTTGGAAGAATTTTTGCAGGTTAATGAAACGTTAACCGAGAAGACCTGGGGACGAGGTTAAGTTGTTTTGGTTGTGAAAACAAAAATGGCAGACTATAAACTAGTTTCAAGAGTAAGAACTAGGCGAAAGAACAGCTAAAAACATGGCAAGAACAGCAAGAAGACAACTCGAAGGGCGACATCTGCTATTCGGAGAATATTTGCGGAGCTGAACAACCCTAAACGTGCACTATCGAAGATGAACGTAACATCGATGGATCGATGGAGGTAAGCATGTTTTTAAAATAGGAATTATTTTGAAAGAATAATAAAACAATTATTGAATTCGGCTTTCGTATCATATGAAGAATTATGGAGATCTCGCAGGGCGTTGTCGGCCTCGACGCATAACACCCATAATTCTTCATAAGATACTCAGCCTCATTCATTAATTTTTAAATAACCTGATTATCCCACACGCAAAGTTTCATAATGTAATAAAAATCCACCATACAACTACTTGACTGTAACATAAGTGCTTTGATTAACATGTAGTGTTTCCTAGGTGATAAGTCAGCCCTACGTTTCTTGTTAAGAGAATGCCACTGAGATACAAACGTTAAAGGGAACCTCCACTTCAACAAAAAGATAACTTTAAATCACAGGAAATAACTGTTACAGTCAAGTCAATCTAAAATATTTTTAAAGAAAGCGTTTGTATCTTAAAGAAATAACTTTTAGATTCGCCTATTTTTGTTTTCAAATTTTGCGGGCGTCGCCATCTTGAATAATTGTGAAGTGTTACGGTTGCCCTATTGTTATTAAACAAAAGCTCTTTGTGTCAGAACAATAGAGCAACCGTAACACGTCACAATTATTAAAGATGGCGGCGCCCGCGAAATTTGAAAGTGAAAATAAGCGATTTTAATTTCGAACAAATTTGTTTATCAACATAATTTTATTCGATTTAAACTTATTCGGTAGTAAGAGTGGAGGTTCCCTTTAAAAAACAGGCTCCAGGTGCATAAAGCAACTTAAAATTTAGAAGGAGATTTTCGCAACCGTTTGTCGTGTTAAAAAGAGTTTCTAGTTCTATATTTATGTTTCATGTTCTCCTTAATCTACCTCCGCCCGAGTTATCCGAAAAACCTTGCGAGGGAAAAGGTTGCAGAAAATTCCAGTTGCTCTAAGCCACCAGGCATATCCTAATTTAAGATATTTCTTAACAACAGCTTATTCGTATGTTATGCGACTTAGGAATGCTTAAGATACATCTAAGTTAGATAGCTACGTAAATCCGGTGTTCACAGAAAGGGAACTGTTGGGTGCTGGCAGAACTCAGACATTTTTTAAAATCATAGTTAGGGAAGGTACGTTTTTTCTTGGGGGGGGGGAGGGCTGGGGAATTTTGGTATTTTTTCCAAAAGAAAGTGTTGGCCCTCCCTCACGTTTTGATTAAAAAACTCCTGACCCCCCACTTTTAGGTGACTGACAAAAGTGTGACCCTCCCCTCACTACCACATGGTATGCTCCATGCCATAGAAACCTCAGAGCATTTTGCTTGTAAACGCAAAATGTTTGAATATGAATAAATCACGATATTGAATATGTGCGCGCTGAAACAAGAAAATGCGAACGATCAGTGTGGGATCCCGGCTTTACTTTTTTTTATATAGATGAAGTTTGAATATGGAAGTATAAATTTCGAGGAATTAAAAATTTTTGACAGTGACAGTGACAGCGACAGGGTAGAGGGCATTGTTGGATCTTCTAGTAACTCTTCAGAGCTTAATGACTCAGGAGATCAGGCAGCGGATAGACAACAGCTGGAACAAGAAACCATACCTGAGTCAAGTACGTCACGACACGGACGGAAAAGGACACGAGTACTCCGAGAAAATTATGTGCCATGGAATAATATACATGTAGAAACCCAGTAACCTTGTAAAACTAGTACCTGCACTGAAATAAAAGAAACAAGTTGAGAAGAAAAAACTTAGTCTGTTAAAGAAAAATGGAAAATAACATCACAAAAATTCTCATTAAAAATTCTGGAAAAGGTAAGTGACCCTCCCCTTGAATAGCTGAAAAAGAGGGTATGGCCCTCCCCCTTTAGTGCTCACTTTCACTGATGACCCTCCCCTCTGAGGCCCCAGCCCTCCCCCCCCAAGAAAAAACGTACCTTCCCTTACAATAATGAGGAGAGTTTTTTAAATGTACGCATACGTACGTACCAAATAGAGGAAATTGTGTTTCTGTCGTTTCAGCTCTGTTAGTCATTTTCGCATTGTATACAGCAGGAAAATACTCGATCCATACAATGATCACCAATAAATTATTATATTTGCCCAATCGTGGGTAAATTGCATGTTTTTTTTTGCTTTGTAGCTTGTCATTTTAATTGATGTCCTATCATTGTTATGAACTCAGCAATGTAGCGGGGGAAGGGGTGAGAGGCAATTTACTTTCATTTAGGATGTGTATTAGTGGAATTTTTTCGCATTAGTGCGCATGACATCAGCAAAAAAGATTGATTTGTATTTTTTCTGTAGATAATTGTGCAGTCCTACATGGCTAGCAGAAAGCTATTGAATATCAGTAACATATTAGAACTCATATCATTTCATTATTTCATTATCCTAAGAATTTATCTATTCGAGTCACTAGACTACTACAAATTCTGCTAAAACTAGTCTACTAAACAGCAATTATATAGTCAACCTTCTGTTATGTGGACACACATGAGATCCTCACTAGTGTCCGTCTAATAGAGAGGTGACCGCTAATACAGGTTCGTTTAAAGGAGCTGTGTCACGAAATTCAGGCAAATTAGGAAATTACAAAATGCCCGTCAAATTAAGAGAAACATAAAAATAACCGCTTAAAACGTTAAAGGAAGGTTAAAATAACATAACAGATACAACAGATGTTATCGATGGGCAAAACTGGAGAAGATTGGAACGGATTGAAATTAGGATTTTTGAAAACTGTTCAGCCTAAAAGTTTTTCAAAGTTGATCCCTGCTGCTTGCAACTTCAAAAATAATGCTCAGGAGACATATTTGTTTGTCTCGGACCTCTGATTTTGTCATTTACATGTAATTTCTTTACTTACTTTACGATTGAGGGTGAGTAATTAGCGAAATTAAACAAAATGAACTGGACTGCCGAGACACAGCCCCTTTAACTACAAGTATGGAACAAGAAATTTGGAAATCTCTGAAAACTGGGCTTCGTCACAAGTTGCCCGGCAACATTTCCATAATTTTCAGAACTTTGCAGCAACTCGCTCTCTACCGCAAAACGAGACGCGTCAATTCTACTACAGATTCTTGATAAAATAATAATCTAAAATTAAAATTATATGTCATTAGAAATTTAGCCTTTTTACTATTGCGGGGGACAGAGGAGCCCGCAATCCTGATCTCCAGGTTGCTGTAATTGCGCAGCACGTATTTAGCCAGCATTTGTTAGCAATTACACTTAACTGAGCGAAAGGCAAGGAATGCAATCTGATCGCGCCCGTGAAACGTACGCAAAGCACCACAGTTGGAACAAAAGCGTTTTGAGCGTCTTTTTGTTATCCTTCTGAATTTAAATTTTTAGCCTAGAGAAAAATAACAACCCTAAATTTGTCTCACTGGGAGACTGTAAAGTAACGAGACCAGCTAACATCATTGCAAATTCATGATATATTAATATCACGAAAATAAAAAATAAAAGTGCTGCTAGCAATAAAAATATCAATAACATAAAGTAAAACAAAGATGTCAGTAAAATTCAACACTTGGTTGTATATTTCACTGAGAGACTAAATATTTGTCTATCAAAGCTATAATTTTAATGAAACAATAATTGCGCCCTATTGCATTCATTCCGTTATCATATGAATTAAATTTTTGTTGAGAATAGGATATTAGTCAAAAGAAAATTCTAAAACATCTGTTCATCTGAAGGCTATATTTACAATAAATTGAAAACATTCTATCACGTATTTTGTGGTGCAATTAAGTAAAATTAAGCCTAGGAATAAATATTAAAAAATTACAAACCAAATTCGTCTCATTGAGAGACGTTAAGAAGGGAGACTCCTCAACACTAGGACAAATTATTTTGTCCATAAAAGCCTCTAATATCAATAAAACATTTAGTGCCTATTCCATTTGTTTTATCGTTTATTTTGTTATCCCATGGGATTGCGGAAAAGGGAAAATGAAATGAAATTTACCTTACTTAGCCATCAATAATAATAATAATAATAATAATAATAATAATAATAATAATAATGATGATGATAATAATAAATTCATTACTTATATTGCGCAAATTACACATGATCAAATGCGCATGACATATAAAGGCATATTAACTATAAAAAAACTACATGATTAAAATTTACAAAATATCTAAAAAGCTAGTTTAAAACATGTGTCATAAGCAATATTTTAAAAGAATTAAAATGTTCCTAAAAAATTACATGATAAAGAAATTACAAAATACCTATTGGACCTAATAAAAAGCTAATTTAAAACATATCTTAAGCAATATTTAAAAGTATTAAAATTTTCCTAAAAAAATATAAAAATTACATGATAAAAAATTTACAAAATATCTGTTGGATCTAATAAAAAGCTACTTTAAAAAAACGTGCGTCTTAAGCAATATTTTAAAAGTTTTAAAATTTTCCACATTACAGAGAAAGACAAGGGAAACTCCCCAATAGTGTTACAAATTGAAATATATGTCTATCAAAAATGCCTAACATTACCTAAATTTAAGCACTTTTGTCACCTATTTGTCACCCTAAAGAATTTTTATTTCAACCAAAAAATATATAGGAATAAAAATTAAAGCAATTAGTTTCCCTGAATGAGCTCCAGAGAAAAGGAGACTCGCCAGCTAAGCTACATCGAATTTGTGAAAAATCTTTCTAACAAAATTAGTATTATTAACGTCTGTTATTTTTTAACTATTCCAGTAATTAAAATTCAGCCTTATACGTAGAAAATAAACTAATAAAACTAAATCACCTTCCACTACTACTGCACTATCGACTTATTTGTTCATGAAAAAAACTGTAATACCAAGAGATCAAAGTACCTTGATTTCGATTAATTTATATGGTATTCAAAAACCTTATCAATTTAAAATTTAATACAAATTTTACATTTTAATAATATGAAAATATTTAAAAAGTGCACTTTAGCATGTGGATATGACTAAATGCGCTCCTAACTAATACTTGAATAACAGAGATTTCAAATAAACAAAATTTGATAATGCTAAAAAAATAAGATAGCAATATATTTTCTAAGTAAACATAAGTACACTCAAATAAGACTTATAGAGCGGTTTTCACTTGACTGTCGAAAGGGATTAGTTTTGGTTTTGGTTTTGGTTTTATTACGCCCTTTGGTTGGCTAGTGTATTTACTTTGGTTTTGGTTTTACGACAGTCAAGTGAAAACCGCTCTAATAAAATTGCGATGTTAATATGTTAAAGGCTAAATTTTAAAGAATACGTTTTCAATAACGATTCGGTACCCCTTTCAGAATTTAGCAATTTACACTAATGCTATATCATTTAAGGTTTTGTCAGATTTGATAGCGATCAGAAAAAGATCATGGGTTGTGAAATCATGACCCATATGAGCTATTTATGACATGACGGACATGCAAAAAACTACGAGAAATTGTTCGACATATCTTTGCACCAGGTAAGTAGTAACAGTAAACTGAGTGATCTCGCCTCAGAACACTTACTCCCTTGGCTGACTGTATAGAGGATGACGACATATCGGGCAGGTACGACTAGAAAAAAAAACCAAACAGAGAGGAAATGGCATTTAGGTATAATTTTTCCCTGATACTTATTACCAACATGGTACAAGAAGGGTGTACAGGGTTCGTACAGATTTTTGGATCCAAAATTCAAGACTTTTTCCAGACTTTTTCCAAAACAATACTTTATTTTTCCAGACTCAAGGTTAACAAATAGGTGGTCAATAGAGAAACACAGGAATCAAACTTTTTTCATGATGCACTGCAAATGTACTGTAACCACGTTGCAATGCGGACATAGAGAATTATGAAACTAATTCTCATTCTGTGATTAAATATCTTGGCTATGGGCGAGATTGAATGGGATTTGACCACGAGGAAAAAATTCAGACTTCTTACTATTTTTCCAGACTTAATCTCCATTTTCCAGACTTTTTCCTGGTCTGAAAAATTGCTGGGCAAATTTCAAGACTTTTTCAAGAATTCAAGACTGTATGAACCCTGGTGTACTTTCAAATCACTTCCCCCTTCCCCCGGGCAGAAAGAGATATGGCGTCTCTGGGAACCTGTCAACAACACGGCGGCAACCGCCATCACTCACTTCACCTCCCTTCGAACCAGGTCGGCTGGGGACATTTGACTAAACTGTAAAAGGATAGCAGCTCAAACGCTTCAAGATACATTCAGGATTATTTGCCACTTAAATTACTATCTGTAACAAAAAAGTAGTACGTGAGTAAACGTGATGACTTACATGCCATTTTGTATCATAGCGATGGCACATTCTCTGTGGACTTTGTGTGAGCATGGTAATATCTGGCAACCACTGAATGCATCCTTTCAGTAAAAAAAACGAAACAATGTTTAATGAACTTCATTTTAACCAAGTCAAACAAGCATTAAAATAACTGTTATCCCACAATTAGCCCGAGAAAACAGCCAACATTTCGCGACGTCTAAGAAACGAGCGCAGAAATTCCATACTGATGAAGTGACACTATCTAGATCTGAGTAGTACTTCTGATCGATTGGTTGAAGCAAAATTCCAACGCGACAGGACCAATCAGGTGCGACATCAGTATGGAATTTCTGCGCTTGTTCTCGAGACGTTATTTGGTGGAGAAACCAGTGGTAGCGTCGCAAAATGTCGGCTGTTTCCTTAGACTCATAATTAATAAGGAAAACCTTACGTTCTTGTTAAAAAGGGGTTGCAATGAGCCCTTCCCCCCTAAAAAAACAAACAAAAACAAAAAAAGAAACCAAAAACGTAGGAATTAATTTTTAACTCACCTCCAAGCAAATACAGCATTCATCATGACCTGAATCAGGTCGACATTTGTGATTTCCCTCGAGTCGTTTGTCTAAACATACATTACATACTTCACAATGGAATGATTTGTCCTGATGAATCCTTGATCGAAACAAAATGGGAAAAATTGGTTACGTCGTGCGGTTCTGTAATTTCTTATTTCATTTATGCCTTACAAAAAGATGCTCTCTCCAAGAGAAGAAAACTTGAAAAAACTGCTACCGGAAATTAACATTGTTATCGGCAACATTTGCTTGATTTCTTATCATTTTTCATTCAGGAAGATCGTGACATATACTTTTCAAATTTATTTGTGACAAATGCTGTTTATAGTAAAAAACTGAAAGGACCCAAAACATCGTAAATTCTATTATATAGTGAGGCGTGGGAAAATTTTCGTGTCCTGGAAAAGCAAGAGTTGGGATTCTTTGCTATTCTACCCCTTTGACATGGCTGTGTTCTCCGCCTACTTGCTGCATTTCTAATAACGGCTTCCGTTTTGGAGGAATGATCCGTCTGACTGTATACGTCCGCCCATTTTGACGGATTTGAAGTATCTAGTGTAAACATGGCCAAATCTAGTACATGTAGGGAAAGGATTTCAGGTACTCAATTAATTCAATAAATCGTCTCGAAGTGATACTGGAGTTGGTTAGAAAACCATGGATGAATTCGAACTCAATCGATACACCCAATTTGTCCTTTTTGGGGTTGAAACCCATATAATGGAGGTAGAATATCAAATTTTGGCGTCTCCTTCGTGTATATAACTGCTTTTGTCACTCCCTGAAAGATTTCAATATTTTGAAGGTGTGAAAATTCTTTCTCAATTACTAATTATCATAATTTTGGAAGGAAAAAGTAATGTTTAACCTACCGGCAAATTCCACATTTATCGCAGTGGTACGGATTCTTGTCAATACTAGTAAAATGCTTGCAGATGGCACAGAAATAAGCAGACATTTTCCCTCCACATTTACGACAATGAGCACTGTCTTCGCCAATCTGTGAAAATAGAATTGCAGAACGCTTCACTTAAACTAGATTCATTCTATGGATTACTTAGAGCCAAGAAATAAGACTAAACAAACGCAAATGAGACTTGGGAAATGTGACTCGCAGGTATTGCTTTTAGTTTTGCATATGTACAGTCAAACCACGCTTATGGACACCTGCTTAATAAGGACAGGGGAAAGAAAACCCTTTTCAGTCTCCAACCAGCTGGACACGGATACCCCGTTAATACGGACACTTTCTATGGTTCCCTCTGTGTGCGTTTTAACGGGTTTTGACTGTACTTAAGTGGTACTGAACTCCTTAATTCGAGTACCTTCGTCGAAACAAGCTTAAGGTTGCCAAATCAATGAGGTCCTCGCCGTAAGGAATATTCTCCCTGGGAAGTAAGTGAGTGTTTTTAAAAGCATTATGGATTCTTTAATGAAAAAGAAATAAGCTATTGACAACAGGCAGCACAAGTCACAAAAAAGTTAAGAAGGGAGTAAGTAACACCGAAAATTTGCTTCTTCGGTTTTCTGTGTATGCAATGTTAACTTGGCTGTCCTGTAGAAAGTGTTGACCCTGTTGTTCAGGAAACTTACATTCGTATTTTCTCCAATCAACTGGAGTAACAATATAATGAGAATTTGAAAAAAATTAAGAATGAGTCTTTGCCAAAATAAGGTACTGCCTCATGACTTCTGATTGACAAACAGGCCTTGGACTTTTACAGATAACTTTTAATTTTACAGTTAGTCTTGAATTACTATGTCTAAAAAAACATTACCTCCTGTTCTTCCTGACAGTGAGAGCATTTCAGATGAGTGGCATGACAAGCCTTAGCCTCTTCATTTTCACAAGCTTTCGAGATGTTGTGACAGCGATGGCATGGATAGAATTGAGTGCAACAAGGGAATCGTACTCTGCAGTGCCGCTGATAATGTTCACATAACCACTGTGAACGTGCGTTGATGGCTTCTTGTTGTTGTGGCCAGTTTTCAGCCTCTCGCAGCTCTCTTTCTTCCTTCTCTCTCCTTTCTTTGGCCCTCTGTTCTCTGATCAACTGTTCTTTTCTTTCTATCTCCCGTCCAAACTGTTCACGTTCCTCCCTCTCTCGCAGGACTCTTTCAACAAGAGCGGAAGCTTCTGCAACACGCCGTTCCAGAGCAAGCAATGAGTTGTCTGAGGACTCGACTGAATCTGTACCAAAGTCTCTGTTGTTCCACACAGAACTTCTGTAGCTGTCTGCATCACTATAGCGGGGTTCAAGAATAGATGTATCGTGAGTAGATCCCTGTGCCAAACAAGCATCTTCAAAAGTTGTCGTGCATCCACTGGGACGGACCACTGAAACCCTACCAGGTATTGACCAGTGCTGCTGTGTTGTGTTCGTGGGTTCCGAATTAAAAGCTGAACACGAATCTGGTAAAACAGACTGATCCTTCACAAGCTCATGGTGATTGTTTCTTGCGAGCACATGGATATTTTCGACAAAACCACTTTGAAATGTATGGCTGTTTACTAGACTACGAGTACTTTTTGATGAGTAGTTCCTGAATCTTGAAAAGTTACCCTCTCCCAAATGGCTGTCGAAAGGTCCATCTGGTGCATCTGCATCTGTCGTGTTATCATAAAGGTGTTCATAAGAGAAATTACCCTCTGTGCGTCTTCTGTCAAACTCCTCACTCAATGACAAGAATGGGTTCTCTTTTCTTCTGTGTGGATCAGTCTCAGCTGGAAATGACGAACCTCCACAGTATGTCGTAGCTCGGTTTGGTTCAGGTGCATAACCATCAACATAGGAAGTGCCGTGCGAATTCTCGCTGAAAACGGGACTTGGTGTACCAGTACTTTGATAAAGACTGTCTTGAAGAGCCTTGTCTTGGGTGTGTCTTGCCAGGAAATTAGCAGCCAAGCCATCTGTTGCAGAGACGAGAGGCTCCCTTGGTCTTTCTGCCACCAGCGAATGTTGAGGTTGTTTAGGTCTAGCGCCAAGACGATCCCAGTTTGTTTCACAGGACGACGGTCTATTACCTACGCTTACAGCATCACCAACTGAATCAACAGCTCTTTCGACCCTTTCTTCTCCATTGGAAGCATGTGGTTCTGGCATTTCAACAATTTCGTCTTTCCAGTCCACGCCCGTACCTACTGAAGGCTTAGGATTTTCCTCAAAGCAAGTTAGGTTGTGGCTGTTGTCACATGAGATCTTGCTGTCCTGAAAAACGGAATAACAAAAGAGTAATATCAACATTGTAAGCTATTTCATTGATCACCTTAGGTTTGTGAAAGGTGCTGATAAAAGCTAACTGACTGTTTGAACTTACAGCTACGCATTGACTGGAATTTGATGAGACGCTAGCATGAAAAGGCTTGGATGTCCAAGGGTAATCGTTGGCAATAACAGCGCCCTGAGAGGATGAGAGATGACAATCTGCGTTCATACTCGATTCTGGGGGGACGTCGTCGGCTTTTTCTGAACTTTGGTTGCAAGGTAGTAGTGTACACTGTTTGTGTTTGAGATCTGCTCTCTCTTTACTTGATGTTGTGTCGTTTTCTTGAAAGAGTTCAGCATTGCTTGAGGAGGGAAGTGAAGTCCCATAAAAGATAAGCCCATTCCGATCTTGTCTATTTAGCTGCTCGTCGTCTACATGTTTGTCTTGCAAAGCAACGGAATCATCGGGAGCTGAACCTGGAGCTTGCTCCTGTGGTTCAGTTTTTCTTCCTGACAAACTCCTTACTTGGGAATGCTTCGATGCTTTGAGAGAAATAAACACATTAGCTTACGTTACTACTTCTGGATTGATTCTGGAAATGGAAGGCATTTTCTTCACATCGAAACTTACTAAAAAATTCATTTCGATCAATCCAGCTTTGAGTCAACTCTAGCATAGTGGACACTTTTCTTATGGGTACTGCTTGTAACCTTTAGCACGTAGAATACGGTACCGGAAGCTATGTCACAAATAACAATGATAAAACGATAAAAATATAACATAATAGAGGTCGAAGAGTATTAAAAAACAATACCGTAAATCCTTATTTTGTGTCTCCTTTCAGATCAAGCAGTAGATATTGTTCTGTCCACTGTAACGTATGAGCTGCGTCAGCTAGTAAACATGCTATATTGAAGCTTTTACTGTTCTTCAAAAGTTCATCTCAAAATGTTTTATTTTTTGAAACAAACACTAATAGAGAAGACTACAACAATACCCTGGAACCTCAAGTTCAACTCCAATTTGTGATACAAGATCAAAACGATTAATTCCTCCAAGCAGCTTCCCAAAGTTAAATAAAGTTAATTGAAATTTAACACAGGTAACGTAAAGGAGCGCCGTCGCGAGCTGTCGGTCAGCGGTCAGCCTTTCTTGCATCAGCTCGATAGAATTACTTGGAAAGGATGATTAGCTGCTTACCTTCACTCATAACAGACATAGTAGAGTCTGGTGGATTAAATGAACATGATCCATCATCATAATCTGTTGTGGCTCCCCCTGACACAAGATGGCCCAGTAACTCATTTCTTCTGCCTAACACTGCTGACAAACGCTTTTCTTTCTCTTCAAAGAACAGGTATTTTCCAAGATCAGCTTGGAGCTTATGGTTTTCCTCTTGAAAGAGCTCCAGTTTCTCCTCTAGCCACTTTATTTTTTGTTGCAATTTGTGGCAGATGTTCTGAGAAGCTGCCAACTCATTTTCCAAGTTTGCCAAGGCAGGCCCAAAACAATCCTCAGTCTGGGTTCCAGTGTCAATCTTCCCCGAACTAGTCAAAGGTGATTGCCCCAGAACACTTTGACGACATGCATCGGAATAGTCCTGTACCTCGTTTTGGTGCACAGAAAAATCTTCATCCCATGCATTACACTGCACTTCACAATGATTCCCAAGACTTGACTCAAAATCGCTTGCATCAATATCCTGAGGATTACAGATGGGATCGACAGGCCCATTAAATTTTTCTTTTTCACTGTCTCCAGGGATGGATGATTGCAATGACTGCAAATACTCTCTTTGGTCGTGGTGGTTCGTAACAAAGCCATATGAAGATTCGCTTGTAGTTAAACCCTCTTTACGATTTGGCGGGTAGGATGCATCAGGTGAAGGCTTTTCTGGTAGTTTTGCATAAAGACATGCGATTTGACTAGAAGATGGGCACCTTCGAGGACACAGGGGTACGTCTACATCTGTATGAAACTCTTCGAAGAGATTACCAACAATGTGGACTTCTTCATCTTCCTCGTTCTTTTGAAAAAAAAAAAGGGAAAGTAAAATTTGGTCGTTAATTGGTTGAATGTAATAGAGAGCTTTAGATTTGAGGATAAAGACGAGTACGAGTACTGGATTTAACTTTAAGTTTTTCCCCGTATTCTCGAAAAATATTAAACCCGGAAAGCTTCATTGTACTATTTTCATCTGAAAATTTAGTGAAGTTATCTTTATTGGCGAACGTTAAGCCCTTTCCCGGTCGCAATATGATTAAACTCCTAAAATCTGATAACTTGTTCCCGCCACTACGACACTCTCTCTAAAACTTGAAGTAGAATGATGACTACTATCACGTCTTCTCGCCAAAAAGACGCTGGTTTACGCGCGCGAGCACTACTTAATTTTGCCGGAGAAAGTCTCGTTCTGGTAGTCGTCCTCGTCTCAGAATCGAAAGCCCTCTAATAAAACGGCCTCAAACTATGCACGATCGACCATCCATAGAAAAACTGTTACACAGTAAAGGCAAGTTAAGGTTAACCCCAATATAGAGAGAAATTTGAGGTAATTCGAAAAAAGGATTATGAAGAATGAAGAATAGAATGTAGAATTTAAACTCCTAAACGATCGGCGATTTTACATCTTTCATTTGCATTTGATAATGGTGACATGTCTTCGCCGAAACGCCATGTTTTAATAGCGTGGCTTTTTATCTTTAAATGTTTTACAAAATCTGTCCTTATCAGTAGTATAGCAGACACCGAATTATCCGTCATTTGGACATGAGTCTCCTAAAGGATAACAGGATCGATGGCGCCTCAATAGATGTAATCACGTTACCTCATCGGAGGAATAAATAACCACTGGTGGCGTCAGAGGGGTCATGAGTGTGGCTGAGACACTTGGGCTTATTTTACTACAGTATGGTGAAGGAAAGCTTGCTCTGGTAAAGAAGTTTTCAAATGTGATCGGCTTTATATTAATTACCATAATAAACTCGACCAGTTGCAGTTTAGCTATTTATATGCTTTCCGGATTTTTTTCCACAACGTGGACAAGATTGGGTTTTGACAGAATTTTTTAGAGCTCTCTCTGAGGTCTCGGATAAGACAACCCCGCTCGCTGCCTTTACACTTGCCATTTTTGCAATTAAATTGCTCACAGAAGGCTACAATATACACCAAACAACACGTTCTTTCGCTATTTCTTGAAATTTGGAATATAATCTATCACGAGTTACCGTTTGATTGACATAATGCATTCTAGTTCTTATTTTTTTCTATAGTGTGACCTTGACCAATGTCATTAGCACTCATGTTCTGTTGCGGTTGACCAACAAGTCTTTTTAAAACTAGTTTTACTATTGTCTACTTTATTTTTTTGGTTCGATGCTGACAGTTCATCGTGCTGCTTCCTTGATTCTTTTTACAGAAACACTTCATAACGAGAAGAGAGAAGAAAAAAGGAAACATTCGGTTTCCTGCTCCGCTTTCTCTTACTTACCCTGCGAGCAGAGGCCCTTCGATCTTCCTAGATAATCGAAGGGCCTCTGCTCGCAGGGTATCTCTTCCTACTCCTTCAGGGACAATTCTATCGTCGTCCAGTTCCTCCTCAACGAGATTCGTACTACCCAAAGATATAAATCGGTGTCAAAATGTCTAGGAAAGGGACATCAGATATACTTCCTGTACTCTCGAGATTGTCAAAGGAGCAAGAAAACCAAAATTACTGTGTACCAGTAATAATTTATTCAAACGATGTCACAGGTCACCACTGTAAGTGAATCTTAACCGTATGCCCAGGGTAGTCGTTCAGCAGGATCATAAATCTAGGGATTAAATTCAGGTTAAGGTCAAGCAGCTTACCGAGGGCATCATACGCAAATGTTGACTAAGAACCTTCTCAAGGTGATGACCCTAGAATGCTAAAAGATACTTCAGCTGGATCCCCCCAAATAGATGACCCTTCACGGCTCAGACGTCTGCGCAATTGAGTGTTCAAATCGGTCAAATTCTAGCAGAAACTTGCGGCAAAACGATTTACCTAGAATCTGTTCCTAGTCAGAACGTTATGTGTCAGCAATTGATTAATTTGTAAAACAAAAAAGGCTAATGATGTTGCTTTCCATGTAATTTTTTTTCTTGCCCTAACTGGAGAATTAAAAACAAAACCTAAACATTTAATAAAATTAAGGTGAAGAGGGATTCAAAGATTACCTCGTCTTGCAATACTTCCTCCTCAGATGATAATATCCTTAAATCTGAACCTTGTCTTTTGCTTCTTGGAAGAAGAATTGAATCGGGCGTTCCCAGTCTCAATTGTACGTTGAAGTGGTCACTGTGTGCCACCAAGACACAGAAACTCGTTTTTGAAGATTCTGCGAAACCATTACCACTGCTAACAACTTTACAATGATGCCATGAAGACTGTTCATTTACTTTGAATCTGAAGGTTCCGTTTTCTGGAATAGCTCCTTTTGAAAAATAAACGCTATTTAAATCTGTGCCTTTGGAGCCACAACATTTTAAAATATAGGCGATATTTCCAGTGACAACAGATACAGGGGAACTGTTTCTGGAATTTTCTGTAAAGAAGGAAGCTGCTTTCTGTAAAGGAGAAACACCGTTAAAAACGCGTCCAGGAGGTTTTACAGATCTCACAGAGCACGTCCAGAAGGGCACGTTATCACTGTTGGAAATGACGTCTTTTATTTCTTGAAATCTATCAGGAATCCTCAAACACAAAATGGAATGTGATTTCCTTGAAGATAAAGGTAAGAACAGCCTAGAATTGCGGCCTTCAGGTGATTTACCACTTAACGGACCGTATTTTTTCATTGGATTACAGTGTAAAGGTTTCTTTAAGAGTATACGTCTGTCAAACATAGGCATCCCGTGGAAACCATAATACTGTGAGTCAGCCAAAAAAATATAACAAAACTCGTCGTCAGGATCACTTAGCCCAGGATTAAGAATGATTCCAACGCTTTTCTTTGTTTTGGAAAAAGAATTAAGTTCGAGACACCCATCTGAAGGGTGGAAAGTGCCACTTCGAAACTTCCTTATCATCCCGAAACGCTGCGTACCGCTCTCTTCTAACATGGTAAAGCCAGTCAATAATTTTCTTGCAGATCCTGTGTGCGAATACAAAGGACAAGTTCACAATATCAGCAAAGTGAACAGAATAAGGAAAGTTTTAGTTGCAGTTAAAAAATCACTCCTTCAATGCATTGCATAACATGAAAAAAAATGGTTGAAGGTTAAAGATGACGTAAATTACGTAAAAGCGATAAGAATATTTTTCTGGCCAGGAAGCTCAAATTAAAACCATGGAAGCTTAATACTACGAGCTTCCCTCCTAACTTAAGACTATAAATACGATAAATGAGCAGTGAAATCATGTTAAAAGGATTAAGAGCCAGCAAAACAAAACACACTACGCGGACAGACAGCAGCAAAAAACAAATCATATATTTCACAAGTGGGAATCAGCTAAGGAGAAATGCTTTCCGAATCTAGATTTAAAAGAGAGATAGTAACAGCACTTTTTATATTGCGAATTGTATTTAACAAAAGAAAAGTCTTCTGAAAAATTTTGGACCCTGAAACTTTTACCAAAAAGTCCTACATGGGATACATATTTTTATTTATTTAACTTAGAGAAAGTCAATCAGGGAGTACTTGAGGACCAAATTGACCACGTAAACCGCATCTCGCTCTGCAAGTACGCAAGAGAAAGGGTCCACCACTGACAACTTGATCTTCAACTCTTTCTGAGCGGTACGTGATTTGACGTTAACGTACTAATCGAGGCCAATATTAGTGTAGAAGACCGGCAAGCAGCTTCAATGTGTTGCATTTTGCCAAGGGCGCAATCATCTGTGCTGGGACTAGCCTGCGAATACAGTCAGGCTCTCCTCTCTCGCTCCTCGCCACTAGAGACGCACTACCGGCGAGGAGCAAAGAGAGAGGGCTATATTCGCAGGCTAGGCTGGGACATGATATTCACTCCCAATCAGACTAATCTTAATTTCTAAACCAACATCTTCTAAAGTCAATTCTTAATATGTAAGGCTGGAACTTTAAAATTAGTATGAGTACAACTATTTACCGGAAACTGGCCTGCTTTTCCCCCGAATTCTTTTTCCTACGAGTGAGGCAACGCGAAATATCTCCATGTACTGACAAATTCTCGGTTGTGTCAAGCCGTTGGACTTCCTGTCACCCATAGACCAAGACAGCTGTGTACGTACGTCGTCAATAAAAATGGCAAGGCATTTTTTCCATCGAACAATTTTGACTTTACTTCTAGCACAAATCATTTGCAATCGCTTCTGGTACTCCTCGAGGCATGCGAAATCTGTTAAGAGGAAGAAGAGATCTTACATCTTATTTGTTCAGACCGTCCATTTTGTTGCCCTTTATGTCCGGGGGGGGGGGTTACTCCTTAAAATGGCCTATACGAGGAGGTTCCGAAAGGGGTACCTTTTTCAGGCTTCAGGTGTAGGAAGGGGCAGGGATTTCACTAGTTGAAGTATATGAAAGGGTAGGGAAATCTGTCATTTGGGTCCGTTAAAGGACCAAAAAGGGTTAACAGATGCATTTTATGGCTGTGAAAAAGACACGAAAACTTTATGGTTTAGTGATCAGTGATTTATTCTTATCAAAAGACGGTGCGTTAACAGCAGTTAAAAAGGATGCAGTTTTCTAAACTACATTGTAGGTAACATTCGTCAATGGAAGTATAAGAAAGGGGTACCGTTTCTGCCAAAAATGGTAAAAAAAAAGAACGGCAAGGGGTTGGACTTCGGGGCGGAGCCTATCACTGTAAACTTCTTTTCGCTACTTTCGGAACTCTACTATAATTATAGTACTTTTGTTAGAATTCGTGATATAACCATCAGCTTTGTACCTGATAAATTTTCCATTGGATCAATGTTCGGGTGAACTATAAATAAAAAGATGAACGACTGCACTGTGATATTTGCTTGAAAATAAACGAGAAAAATCAATTAAAGTGTATGGGGTTAAAGCACCTTTACCACCGAGAACTGTTATGATCACCTTGTCGGTGATGTATTTGGTTTCAATTGGTAATTTGATCCCAGAGCATTTCAACGTCCGCAAAGCTAAAAAACGGGAGAGACCACCGACACTAAACACGATGGAATGGCTTCCATCACCCTTATGAAAATTAGTTTGGCACGTTTTATTGGAGACTTTAAGGAATTTAAAGGCTGACAACTTTTAAAGTAAAATAACTACTGTGACCATAGGAAGTAACATATATGAGCACGTAGAAAGCTAACCGAAAAATCATTTTTAAAAAATGTTTCCCCCGAGTTTTCTTCATGTGACAGCTGAAGGAAGTGAGGCCATCCGTAACTTAAAGTAAGGCTAATGAGGTGTCTGCTAGGTGGAGCAAGAACTAATGTGCCTGGCAAAGAATTCCAGAAACCTTAAAAAATAATGATCATGTTATGACAAGAAACAAAGAACAAAAGGGCCTTAACGGTGTTTTTAGGTGGTAAGACTACTTTGAACTTAACTCAATTTTGATTGGTTTTTTTTAGCCATAACATTTTAAATTAAAGATTTGTGGGAACGCACACATTTCAGACACTAGCTTTCAGAAAGCAGTGCTTATACTGTAAATGGACAAAATATGACATAAGTGAAAATACCAGAACCATGGGATGGAACATACCTTGAAAGTGAGGCCATTCTTCGCAAACAAATGGGTCACTTAACACGTTAAAGACAAGTGAAGCTGCCATTATATAAGGAAAGATCTTCCAGAAATTATTAGAACCACCTTAAAGAAAGGAGAAACCCCTAAATTAAACACCAATTCGAACTGCAGCTCGTTTGCTGTCGCAAAAATGTCTACCAAGATGTAACAATGATTAACAATTATTGGATGAGGTTAAGCATGATAACGAGAATTATCAAGGTTGAAGTTTGCGTTACCTGCCGAAGCTGAAGGTTGCATGAGGTGGAAAACACAAAACACGAAAATCGAATTCTATAATTGTTTTAACATGCACACACACGTAACGTTGCCAAAACACACTGGAGAAACTATTTTCTGAACTACACATCAACTTGTTTACAACTTTTTAAAGCCTTTAACAAACTTTTGTCAACATTTCATTGACTTTTCCACACGTTAATTGCATGTAAAAGACTTTGGTTTTGTGAAATACTCGTTGACAGGTCTTTCAAAGGGTGAAACTATTTACAGCTTGTTCAGTAACGTCGTACTAAAACTGTTATCAGCAAAGTGACGCCAGTTTTGCTAGTACAAAAACTGTTGTCTTGAGAGATGATCTCATCTCTACATGAATAAAACTGTCATCGTTAGGAGTGACATAGCAAAACTAATGACAGGTGGAATCAGCCGTACTTCTATAGCCAATCGCAAAAAATCATAAAACCGATACCGAAAAAAAGTGTCCGCGCTTATGGTACATGGTCGCTTACGAGAGGTAGTAGGGACTTTAAGATCCAAGGACGCGACGGCGACAAGAAGGTTGCTCAAAAAGTGAATTTGCGTTATTCCAGTCTTTAAAGCGATTATTCCTACCCACTTACTCTGTCAATTGTAGGCGAACCCTCCTGACGCTGAATTTCAAGGGACCAAATTCAAGCTCACAAAGAGAAATAAAATTTCGTCGTTGCTTGTTTACGTCCTCCATAAAACGCGAAACTAGGCATTTTCACGTGGCAGTCGTGCAAAAACGGGAAAGAAATGTACAAAAAAGTGTGATGCAAATGCGAAGTTGTTGTTTTGCTAATTAAACCAATAGACCTATTCGGCTAAGGGCCTGTTTACATGGAGTGGGGGACCCCGGTCTAGTGGGGTTGGTTTCTTTTGTTTTCACGCTCTGGGGAACACAAAACAAAAGAAACCAACCCCACTAGACCGGGGTCCCCCACTCCATGTAAACAGGCCCTCACTCAATGTTGTACCCAATTCAAATCTCCCGGGATCAAGATTCTTTGTGTATTGTATTTGCAACATAATGTGGCATTCTCATTTAAATGTATGGAAATTCCTGAAACAAAAAGTTTTATTCCCAAGGGTTTAGCTGGGTTTGAATTGGGTACAACATTGAGTTAGCCGAATAGGTCTATTGTTTTTTTTGACGTTCTCGTTGTCGTCCGCGTCGTTGGATCTTAAAGTCCCTAATAACAAATGGAGTTTGCTCCTCACTGGAGTAACCCATATCCATAATAAAAATACTAGACTTGCAGCAGAACAGTCTTGCTATCTTCCTTATGCCAGAACAAACAATGGTAAATTTAACATCCGTTTTTTAGGCTCTTCAATCTGGAATTCCATTGATAATGAAATAAAGCTATGAATCATCCTTTTCTATGTTCAAGAGCAAAAGAAAAGATTTATATTTTGAAACATACTAGATTAGTGAAACTGTTTTGTACGATAACTATACCACTGCTAAATACTCATTAATGAATCTATTTATTTATTTATGGACATTTTAATTACATAATACTATACTTTTGTTTGTTTGTCTGTTTTTTGTTTCTCATAGCGTTAATATTTTTTTCTCTTTTATCGCCTTCCCCCGCCTCGATTAGATTTTTATATTTGCGGGGGAACATTAAACAAAAGTATAACCAGAGTATAATACCTTCAACTGACGTGATACAACTCACTTTGACTCTGAAGATGACTACCGCACAGGTTGTCGAAACGTCAGCCAGTGTCAACAACAACAGTCCTAATCAGGACCGTACATTCACCCGGACGATCAAACTCAACCTACTTTTAAACATTAAACTCTATTGTATTGCTGATGTGTTCCTGATAAAGTTTGTTGTTGTTGTTGTTCGACTAAAGTAACATAGAATGCTAAAAAGACCCAACTTTACCTTCTATTCTCGAAGCAATTACTCCAGAGCTTGACTGCACACGTTTGCTTCTGACTGGGTCTACATTACTCAAAAATTTGCCATTATCATCTCTGTTGAGAAATGGCGAATTCCGGCCATCGGCGGATTGCCTGAGAAGGTCACTGAGATCTCTTGTCGCTGTGGTTCCTAAGTCGTTAACTGCCAGGACATCTCCTAACTTGGTGTCTTCAGGGTCCAGGCTTACACGGTAGCTAACAGAGAAAACAGCCTTTGGCCTCAGTTGCATCACTGCATTCCTGATAGTGATCTGAGAATAATCTGGGCAGGAAGAGCCTTCCGAACATCTTGTTAAAGCAACTTTAAGTTGTTCCTCACCACCTTCACCCATTGTTCCAAAGTAAACAAAACCAAGATCCTTGTGGTAACTTTTATAGGTATTTCTTAAGTGCACATAGCAAGACAAGAACTTGCATTCCTCCAGTGTCAACAGAGGAATGTCAGCTGGAAGCTTTACGTCAATCCATGGTTTCGTCTCCTTGGGTAGGTCACTTCTTTTACACAATTTAACACCTAACGTGGGTAGATTTGTTTTTTGGAGCACGTGCTCACACTTTTGGCTTTGCATCATTGAACTGGTTACCTAGAGACTAAGGAAAATAAAAAAAGGAAAACCAAAAATTTAGAGGGACAATATGCTGGTCACAGAGGACAATGATTATAATTTTTATTTTCAAAAATTGCCAAAAAAAAAAAAAAAAATAGAAACGAACTGACCAAATGGAAAGGGCGTCAAAATCAAGAGTAAAAGCTAGTCTTTTAAATCAATCAACGAACGCTTTTCATTCTGCGAATATATTTTTGTTTTTCACGTTACAATGTTCCCACAAGAAATGATAATTCTCACCAATAACATCGCTACAACCTCTGTCGAAGGGTTATCGGTCGAAACGTCAGCTTCAAAAACTCATTAATGATTCATGAGCTCAACAACCGATCACGTCCGCTAAAATCCGTCACGTGCTGCTGTTTTAAACCCGGGTAAAACACTGTGAAACTTTAAAAATTTCATCCTCATTAGCATCCTTTATGTAAAACAATACTAACAGGGATAACATTTTATTTCATTGCACGTGACCTATGAATATTAATTATCAGCACAGCAACTGACACAACAAATGGTGGGTGAATATGTAGTGTTCTTTCAAAATAACACAAGCAGTTAATTGACTATTGCAAAAAAATTAAACTTTGTTCTTTCAACAATTTAATCAGCCAAAAGTTCAGCGACACTGCGGTAATATTGGCTATAGCAGTGTCCAAGCATTGCACTTAAGACTCGCAAGTTGTGAATACTCAAGGCTCTAGTACTGGATTTTTGTTCACCTACCATTCGGCCATTCCAGAAAAATTTTTTCAAAGTATACTTTTTCAGTGGAATAGTTGACGTTGGGGTACCATTTTCAATTAACTTCCTCTCTTCCTCGGCATTTGTAGGCTTCCGAAAATCTCTGGAACAAGACACTTTGTCCTCTTCGGTTAGTGTCGTTCGTAGACTTGAAAATTTGTAAACACGTGTGGGATTTGATTTTCTTACATAATAATTTAATACGTAATGTTTTTTTCGTATGCTAATATCCAACGTTCACAAGATCGTCATTGTTATCAACTCCATTGAGACACGCTTTTAATTTTAAGGAATGTTTTTGAAGTCTTTCAATAAACTCGCGGGTCGGGTTTTTTTCGCCTCGTGGCTTTAAAACGCTCCCCCTGGTTTATTAAACATTACTTCCCAACTCAGTTGATAAAACCAATTCTTTGCAGTGCCTTATTTGCCAAGGCTAATTTTCTCCAGGCCTAATGCTTATTGGCTAGTACAACATTCCCCCTACCCTCTCCCTCAGCCCTTGTCATATCTGCTAATTGAGAAGCAGTACAGTCAATAGCAAAATAATCTGCACGACCACTCCCCTGTGGCACTGAGCAAGCCCATACAATCCTTCTGTTGAACGACCTTGTAACACAACTCCTCACACATGTTAAGTTAGAAAATTAAATTGAGCTTGGGCTGCCTGTGGATCACATTGCGTTCCACGCCTAGGTATTCTCGGTTTTTACTCACGTGAAGAAAGCAGAAACAAAAAATGGAAACCTTTTAATACAGAAAGTCTAGAATCTGGGAAATGAAAGAAGATAAATATGCAAAAAGCCTTGCCAAGAATCAGGTCTATGCAATAGTTCATATGTGAGATATTCGGAAAAACGTTTTACCTAAATTTATAAACTTTGCCATGGAGACGCCAGGAATGTTTAGATAGCAAAATCTCCAAAAATCCATAATGTTTTTAACCCACATAAGAGCTTCCCGGCCGCCAGCTAAATGCCGCGTCACGCAAAAGCCTGGAAATTCAAGCGTCCTGTATCGCAAAACAAAGAACCCTTTTGAACCGAAAATTTGTTTGTGTAAAGGTTTTAAGGTGCTCTTGTATCACATGAAAGTTAGTTTGAATTGGTGACGTCATCTGAAAACCAAGATCGGGGAATTAGACGATTTGCGCCGCAGGCTAATGGTCCACCGCAACGACAAGGACTACTCTGTGAAGCTTTTGTGATTTTAGAGTATATCCGTTTATTTTTGCTATCGTTGTATTTTATTTCGAATCCAGTTTACAGTTTCAATTTTTGAAAAAATTATGTTGGTGGTGTGTATTCAGAAGAAAAACAGAACCTTTTTAAAGGTCAAGACACGACGCTATCTTTTTAGTAGATTAAGCTTCACGAGGCCTCACGAGTTCAATGATGAAGTACCTATATTTACTTCCTGGGTTGCAGTTCAATTTTAGATTTATGATTGTGTAAATGTTGATTTGCGGATTTTTTTTACGACACTTGATAAGGCACGTTCTTGTTTGAGGCCAAAGCTGTGATCAAGGAAATATACTTTTGGATTTAACACGAATCATGCAACTTTACGACAACGCAATTTAATGTGGATCTGTCTGTTTTGCTTTATTATGTAACCACGTGTTAATGTTGCATTCCCTTCGAAATCAGTTTAAATTAACGACGACTACAAGTAAAGTGGACGGAAGCGACATGACACCCTACCCCGGGCACCCTACACTTGCTACAAGTGACGAAGCCCCAAGAACATCTGCGTGAGAGGCTATCCTCGACATTTCATAAATAGCGTTCATGCTTTCACGTTCACGGATCTTGAAGGGAGAGATATTTCACCTTTATGAAACCTTTCAAGTGTGCATTCAGAATCTAAAGGTCTCTACTGTCAACAACAGGACTACACTTTTCTCATCTCGTCCCAATCCCTCATAGTAACATAACGTCGTGGTTTGCAATCGCGCTGGCTGAGATAAGAACTAGACGGATTTTAACAGAAAAGGAGGACTGCACGTAGTCTACTCTGGGGTGGACGATCATATTCCACCAACTTATGAATCAACTCCTTGGTTTCAGTGTTCTACCTAATTTAGCTGACTAACCGTTAGTTACCAAGAGTTTCAGCCGCATTAACAGATGCAAGATTTTGCACATCATTGTGAGTAAGATTCATCTTAACGTTTAACATTTAAGAATTTCAAGTGTAAAGAAAGTATCGTAACTTAACCTCTATCCAGTGGCAGCAGTTTGTAGAACAGGAGTTGTATCATAGCAATAGATCCATGGTATGCACATTCAAAGACTCATGAAAGACGAAGGGAAAGTTATAAAAGCGGTCTAACTCCGCTAGATTTAGGCCTTAAGCGATCACTTTGCAAAGCCGGAAATTCAGTAATAATCTCGGTAGGGGTGCGTCTCGTAATTTCATTGGCCGTCTATACTGAAAGTGATACCAGGTGATGCGATACAACAGGGATTGGCTAATCAAATAAGACAAAAGGCACACGTAAACATAAAAATTGATCGAGATTAATTAAACTTTTAAGTTTACGCGTGACTTTCCATACTTCGCCTCTATTTTAGTTACGCGTGTAACGTACGCAAGTGAAATTACGCGACAGTGGAAATCCATCCCAAGGTTTGCGGCAGCACGATCTTCTCGATCTTCAATGTGCTGGCTCAGCAGACGTTTAACATTATGTGGCGCTGGCGGTCATGGGTGCGTTTCAGCTCAAGGGACTTTCCCTTTTCTAAATAAATTTTATTCATAAATTATGCATTCATAATTATACTAGAAGTGAAGTGCGGTCCAGCGTTGCGTGACGAGACAAATGTATAAAATACAATGTGGATGATTTTCAAGTTATGTTGTATATCTTAAGCTTCTTAGACCTAGTCCAGATGTCGTGCTTCTGCCGTGCCGAACTTAATTGTAATTTGGTTCGACTGCAGCACGGCAGGAAAACAACTTTGATTCAGACGTCGTGCCAGAGTAGAACCAAAATTAGGGTTTACTGATGCCTCGTAACAATTCTTCTCCCATCTCCCCGTTGGAACGCAATCTCGCCAAAATACATTAATATAATTTATAAATTTTGTTTAGCGCGGCAGAAGCACGACGTTTGAATCGCTGCCGTGCCAGTGCCGTGAAGCACGGCAGCGCTTGTCGAACTTAATTGCTGGCCGAACTTAATTCAAAAGTTTGATTCAGACGCCGTGCTTCTGCCGTGCTTTTGTCGAACTTAATTCCTGAATTTAGTTCGGCACGGCAGAAGCACGACGTCTGAACCGGGCCTTATAGTTGGGCAGTGTTCCATCTGCTTGCGTGAGACATAAAAGAATCGAAAATGATACTGAATGTCCTATTTACATGTTGGAAAGTAATAATTACTATCAGTCTATGGAAAGAACTCGCGGGAACGTTGTATAAAAAATGATCAAGTGGTTATCAACTCTGGTTTTCCCACAGTAAATAATTAGAAATGATAGAAATTCAGATTGTTTATCCATAATTACGGTGTACTATCTTTTCTCTGGAAGCACAATACTTTTCTTGCTGGTTATTGCACTTTATTAAAAAAACAGTTAGGGACCGATCGTTTATTACGTCCCGGGATGGGGTTTCAGAAAAGTGTGGTGTATGAAAACTGTACCCCCCTAAAATAATGTCATATGAAAATTGTACCCCCCCTTGGCGACAAGAATTTTAAAAAATGCACTCCCCCACCCCCACCTTTCCTAGACCAAGGGTGCTTACCATTTGACAGAAAATTTCGGAAATTCCGGATGGAAGGTAAAGGGTAAGGTCACTTTTCGGAAATTCCAACCGAAAATTGAGGAGTACGTTTTGAGGTAGTCCGTTCATTCCTGTTCGTGTAAACCAAACGGAATGTTGCTTACCATTAACCAATTTCTCGGTTTCTTCTCGGTTCCACACTCACGCTACACAAATTCGCCCTTTTTTTGGTTTCAAACTCTAACGGATGTAGCAATTCTGCGGTAAACTGGTATATCGCTTACCATTATGCTTTCGACTCCCCGAATGGATTTTTCTGTCAAATGGTAAGCACCCCAAGTTTTAAGATGACTCGATTTTCTCTCCTTCTTTGGACATTGGCTTCATATTAAAGCTAGATGGGGTTCTGGTAGTCTGGTTAGGTAAAAATAGTTGATAGGGTCCTGGGACAAGCTTGGTTACATAGCATTCAAAATGGCGGCTACAAAATCAAGTAAAGATGCACGTCACGTGGGGCTCAGCAGCTGGCATGAGAAACGGTGTGAAGTCCGAGAAAAGTCAACGAAGGGAAACTATTTTAGATCTTCACTCCAGTGTCTTGATAATAATGAAATTTTGTTATTGCTGGAGTCTATTCTGCTAAGGGCAAAGCAAGGGACGCAGGCGAATTGTACAGTTGGAGGTCTGAGAGCAGTGCAAGAACGTTTGATGCATGGATATGGATACTTACATTTGGAAGAAGCCTACAATCTATATTCTTCATTCAGTGAATTTTCCTGTCGAAATAAACAAGCCTTCAGAGATAAACTGCTTGATCCTCATCACGGTTTGCCTGTCTACAAAGAGTCGTCAGCGCGACTTTTTGGTTTAGTAATGAAGGGAGTAGGACTCGACTCCTGTACTTTCGGCTCGGCTTGACGCGACTACACTGCACCACTACACCACAGTTGAGGCTGATTACGTAAACTTGGGGAAAAGTCTTTAATTCAATGCCTTTTCCATGAAGTACAAACATTAACCACGGACTGCAAAGGACCGGAAACGAATATGCCGGAGAACGTAGGATCTATAAAGACCTGATCAGCAAAAATGAAAAGTAGACATATTAAACAGCTGTCTATGGCTACAATACCGCTCTGTTTTGAGTTCTTTCGGTGTCGTGTTGATGTCTTGCAGAGTTAATTTTCACGTAGTACGATCAGCCTTGCAGTATTCTGCTTGCAGAATTTAATACTTTTCCATGAAACTTCCGCCGGCAAACGCCGTTTAAAGCAACCTCGTTCCCAGGTTCTCTCTCCTTCCCGTCGAGACTCGCTTCGCTTGCCCAAATAGGAGACCTTGCTCGCAGGCTACAATAGCTGCTGTCAGTGATTTCAAAAAAGTGATTTCGAAATAAACGCAGCCCTTCATTAAACGCCGCATTGGAAACGCTAAAAATTTTTAAAATAAAGGCCGCGGCGTTTAATCGAATAAATACGGTACTTCAGATATGCCCTATTAATTAAAATCCTCTATTAAGCCCCACCCCCCTCCGGGGTTTACCTTTTTTCTAGGCGCTTTGATGAAGGGGGTTTAATGGTGAGGGGGCTGAAATCGGTGCCTTTGGCAAAGAGGAAGAACCATACTGGAGTTATGACCGGTACCCTAATTCCTGTTTTGGAGGACGGAAATAACTAGCTAAGATCGATATTATTACAAATTGTATTATTCTTTGCTTCAGTCAGTAATGATAGATGTCAGTTTTTGCTTGCGAAACTCAAGAAGGAAGGGAAGGGGGTGAGGGGGAAGTTAAAAGGGAGGGGTGCCTAATAACTATGTTTGTCTAAAACAGGGGCCTTATTAGAGGGGAGGGGGTGGGGGCGTCATAGCAGATTAACGATAAACCAAGGCTGCAAATCAAGAAAAATTCAAAATGTTATTTCGTAAAATGATGAAATTCAAATAGTAGCATACAGAGGACGTGCCGAAAAGGTTTATCATGGGGCTTCCTGCATGAGGCTCATCTTTTGGGAACATCCAAATCCGGATTTCCGAATCCAAAAAAAGATTTTGCGTTTCTTTGGGAAAAATCGAACAAGGGATCTTGAATCCATAAAATCCACACTCTGGGTGGCTTCTTCGGATCAAATCCAAATCGGGATGTTCGAGATTCACCATTTGACCATTTTTTCGGTTTTGCGAATAAAACAAACAGTACAACACAGATGCCGTACATGTATGGCATTAAAACTGGACCTATATTGGTGGCGCCATTTTGCCATTCCATGATTGTGTACTTTCGTCTCCTTACCTTTATTGTCCATGTAATTAGAGGGAACATTTATAACCTTTAATTTTATATTATGCTACGATCCTACCGTGTATTCTAATTTTCTTTTTAGCCCCCGAGAAACGTTTGGAGGTATTTTATGTTGCTTTTTCTTTTTCTCTTCGCAGGGAGAATCAGTTGATTGTTTCTTTTTTTTCTCTTCATCAAGAGGAGTACGTGGACGTGACGTTTTCATTGTAAAAGATCCTTTTTCAGACCTCCTCGTTTTGGTAGTTAAGAATCCATCTGAAATCACAAATCCGTTTTTGGACTCTCCCAATAAAACGCACCCCATAGTCAGAGTGGGTTAACATTTCACCAATGAAGTGATCGCGTTTCCGTTGCCGCTCGACAAAGCTTTTTCATGTTTCGCGCAACCTTTGGACTACGTATTTTTCCTTGTAGTGCAACACCAATCAACATCTAAAACGTTGTAATCGCTTTTTACAGTGGAAACCCGTTAATGCGGTCACCAATGGGCCAAAAACTTTGGCCGTATTAACGGGTGACCGCATTAACGAGGTTTTTTTCCAAGAAAATGTATAGCCGTTTTGCCAGGAGGCCAAAAAAAATTGGCCGTAATAAGGAGGTGACCGTGTTACCGAGGTGGCCGTAAGGCGGGGTTTCACTGAACACAGAATTCATCAACGTCGTCAAAAAATGAAAAAAAATACTGGAACGTCAAACTTTGTCAAAGGTAACGAGATCATAACTTTCTTACATGAGTTACTCTTTCAAATCCGATTCCTTAACATGAATCGAACCCACGACCTTCCAGGTACCGGTAAGAGGCTCTAACCACTGAGCTATGAGGACCTCATATGGTGTAACAGTTCGCAAGCTCGACTACTCGACTGGACCTCGCATCTCGGGAGTACACTGGACACTAATCTAAATAACACACTAAATTACTTACATCTCGCAAGCACCTTATAGGTGTTGTGTACACTTGGGTAAATTCATCAGGAAATTGTTACAAGATAAACTATTTAAATTCACCAGCAAATTGTCAAGAGATAAACTATTTAAATTTATTAGCAAATCGTCATGAGATAAACTATTTAAATTCATTGGCAAGAAGACCGTTTTAGCTCGAATGATTATTTTCCATTTCAGATCATGTGATTTTACCCCTGAGAACTTTTAAAGTGTTGCCCTATCCACGTGCATACGCATGCATAATTTGTGAAAAACAAATGTCAATTCCCTTGAGAACATCACCTGATTTAAAATGGAAAAACAAAACAAATAAGCTAAAAAGGTCTATCACTATAAACTAAACTAGCTATTTGATAGGGTAAGGAGACACAGGTGATCAGGTTGCGAGGACATGACGGAGGGATCTGTTGAGTCTGCTTATCCGTGATAGGTATGTTGCGTGGAAAAAATGTTGCAAAGGTGTCATGTATGAACCTTCGTGTACACGGGCGTCGATTATGTCCCGATATTTTTTTATTTGAGGACATTGTGATTTCGTTTCTGCTACATGTTCTTGATACAAGTCTGTGTTTTCCCGTCATTTGGTCGCTGATGACCGTCGTTGCCAAATGTCCCTGCAGTTGATCCCAGGTGTCTTCTAGCAGTTTTCTTTTTTTAATGGGCGTTTTTAGTTCATGCTTTTTTTTCCCTTCACTATGGTAATAATTATTAATACTGTAGTAAGATGTTTCAGGACCTATCTTGTCATATGTGACCGGTTAAAGGCAGGTTTACATTTTGTAGCGCTCTGGCCAATGCAGCCTTTGTCAAGTGTAAACTAGCGGTGATTATAGACCAGAACAGGAGCCTGTTAAGCTGCGCACCAAAATTAAGTTCCATTTCCCAACCTAATTAAGACTGCCAGAATGATCCAGCAATATTTCACATGGTTTTTTAATATCAATTAACTCCCTTATATCCCCTTCGAATAGAAAAATAACATATTAAAAAAATAAGACTACTACATAAGGGCGCTTTCCATTTGTCAGAACTGACCGGCCAGCCCATTCCCATCGTAAGGAAATTTTCACTTTTAATCAAAACTAACCTTCCAGATCAGTCAAATCCTAAATGTTATGCGCAAAAGAGATGATTTTTCAGCAAACCCTCTTGGAAAAAGCCCATTTCATTGCCAAAATGTCTGGCCCGGCCGGCCCGTTCTGACTTTTGGAAAGCGCCCTAAGATAAAACATTCATTATCGTATATATCTACAAATCACTCTAGTATTCTTTTTAATTCCCTGAACTATTCTCCGATTTACGTTTTAATGCAGAAACCCACTTTGTTTTTATTTAATTTGATATTATAAAAGCATTAACCAGAACTTTGTAATGTTCTATCCGACCTCCTGCCCCGAGGGCTAATCAACAACGCTTTACTCGGGGAGACTCCCCTCCGAGGTCCGGCCCCTAACCGTTTTATATACCATTTTTGACCAAAACGGTACCCCTTTCGTACACCTTCTATCAAATGGTACCCCTTCCACATACCTAGTTTAGAACTTGCATCCCTTAACTAACTGCGAGCGTATGGGGACGCGGCAGATGGTTTACCGGCAGAAGAAACCTTGTTGGAAGGTTAAAGAAAACACTCCAAGGGGTAGTAAGTCTCGAATTAATTGAGTTCTCCCAGCAGCACGCGTGGGCTACTGAACAGCGGTAAACCAACACAAAGTTCAGTTAATATTTCAGTCAATGTTTTTGATCAATAAAATATTTATAGTGTCTTTGTAGTGGTAAAATATTAAAGACTGAGTCTCAAAAGGTTATAATGTTAACCGTAAAGGGCACCAATTGAAAATTTAATTTATGCACAACAACAGACATAATTATTCACTCAAAATATTTGTCCATTTCTGACAGGCCTAATTCTTCATCAACAGTTAGCGTTGACCAAATTTGGAAGGTGTTTGTTGTCAAATTACGATATTGAAGTCAATCGTACAATCGTAATGTCATCGACTGAAAAGAAGACGCACAGATGTTACGCAAAGAAGCGGCGTGGTGGCTCAGCTGTTTTTGGCAGTGCAGAGCTGAAAAAGGTGGCGGAACAACTCACACGTTATGCGAAGACGAAATAGCTGAGCTACTTCCTCAAACACTTACAAAGAATAGACAAAAATACCACTCGACAGATGACGACTGCTATATGAAGAATATATGCAAGAATAACATTCTTCATATTCGAAGACAAGGCAAATGTCTTAAGGATGGGAACAATGCATAGAAGTGAGCATGTTTTGAGCTTGGAAATATTTTGATTGAATAATAAAACAACTATTAGATGAGACTGAGTACGATATGAATAATTATGCATATCGAGCCATTAACACAATAATAATACATAATGATGAAGTCCTTACTCCTCGGCTGGTTGGTCGAACAAAGAATGTCCACATATCGGACAGGTATCACTGCAAGGAATTAAACACAAGATTGATTATTTTTAATGTATAACAGCGTTAGTCATGAGGTCTCTATTGCGTCCATAATAAAGACCTGCGGCTACTTACATAAGACCTATTCTTACTATTCTTTCAAAACATTTTTTTGTTTCTGATTGGTTCAAATCTCCTGTTAATTCTTCATAACCAGCTAGCATTGACCAAATTTGGAAGGCATTTGTGTAATTCAGAAAACAAAAAAAAGGAACGACAACCAAGAAACCCTGGGGCAGGGTTGGCGTTAGCTCAGCTGTTTTGTTTGAGGTGGAAAAAGATATCGCAAAATTTCACACGTTTTGAAAAGAAGAAATAGCCTAACTACCACCTAAAAACATAGGATATCCTCCAATGAAGTGAAGGCAAGCTTTGAAAAAGCCTTTTGGAAGCTCAAGCCTAATCTGCCTGATGACCTTAAAGAGTTTTCATCAGCAACCCTGCGATCCGTAGCACTTATCTACACCCATCGGAGAGGACCCAAATCCGCACTCGTCACTCCTTAAAGCCATCCACAAGTTAAAACGACGTGACGATATTGTCATCACAAAACCGGACTAAAGGTCAGGAGTAGTCATAATGGATAAGTCGGAATATCTACGCTTGTTATGCGAGGCATACATTAACGATACAACGAAATTCAGAGTGAGCGATCCTGAGAGGCCGAAGGCTAGAGGGTACACCACCCAAACACTACCATCCACTCCGCCTACAGAAGGAGAAGATCTGGAATCTATAGTCCGCAGAATTCTACCCAAACCTATAGCTGTTTCCTTGCGCCTCACAGGCTCCCGGTCGGCTGCCCAAGACCCACAAAAAACATTTGGTACGTGACCCCATCTCATCTCCCACACAAACGTACAACTATGGGTTGGCGAAATGGTTGGAGGAGAAATTACAGCCGTTCGCCAACAACCAGTACACAATAACTGACAACTGTGCGTTTGTGTACGAAATTCGCAAACTGAAAATCAACAACGGTGATATTCTTGTGTCGTACGATGTTACCTCACTATTTACCAACGTGCCCGTAGATGAAACCATCCAGATACTAGCTGACAAAGCCTTTATCAACAACACTTGAACCTCAACAAAGTGGACCTTGTTGATCTTCTAAAAAGCCACCAAAGACCAACTGTTTCAGTTCGATGGGCAACTGTACAAATAGGTCGACGGAGTCGCCACGGGCTCACCACTTGAGCCACTGCTCGCCAATGTTTTCATGGGATCCATTGAAAAAACTCTTGAGCGTGAAGGCAAAATGCCTTAATTCTACAAGATGATGATTCTACGTTGATGATACGTTTACCAATATGCTGGACACAACATCAGCGGCTTCTTTTCTTCAGGTCCTGAACAACTGCCACTCTTCAGTTAATTTCACTAAGGAAACGGAAAACAATGGCGTGCTTCTTTTTCTAGGAATGTATTGTTTGAACAGAGCATCACAAATCGAGACCAAAGTTTACGTCAAACCTACCAACACAGGACTTTTGCTTCACAACCACAACCATGTTGATATGCGCTATAAACGTTGGCTGTTGAAAACCATGCTTGATCGTGCATATCGCTTATCGTCTTGCTGGTCGTATTTCTCTGTTGAATGTGACCGATTGAGACGAATCTTTTTCCTGCTTAAATATCCGCAACGTCTTATCATTAGTACCATCAGGGATTTTGTTGCTTCAAAGGCGAAAGACCAGCCACCGAAACCTGTCCCCGCAGAGAGCCCTCCAGTTCGTGTAGTGAGTCCTGCTGTTTAAAGACCAAGCTTCAGCAGATTTAGTTCGTAAAAAGAGTAGAGAACTAAGCCAGAAGATTCACACAGTCGTTCAATCAGTTTTCGTTAGCCACAAGATCCAGGAGGTACATGTACTTAGAGTTCATGAGAAAAAACCGCCCACTGTAAACCAACAGTATGTAGTTTACCAATTCCAATGTGACTAGTTTGATGCAAGTTATGTAGGTTATACGCTGAGGCACTTAGCGCATGGTTGAACGCAAAAATATGTCTTCCTCCATTGGCAAACATTATAAGGATAATCGCTCTACTGTCCCGAAAGATCTTGACAAACAGTTCTCTGTCCTTAAGAAGTGCAATAACAAGTTCGATTGCTTAGGGCACGAAATGTTGCTAATTATAGGGAACTATCACCTTCTCTAAGCGTCCAATCGGACTCAATTCGAGCAAAACGATTTGCGTAACTTTGCATATTTCATATATTCTAATCATCAGCCAGAAAAACTTTTTATCAGTTTATCGTCTTTATCAGCAATCATGTTGAACTTGAAAATGGCGTCAAGATGACACCAAAACGTCGTTCGCTCTTATCCGCGTTATTTTTTACTTGTTTCTGAAAAATATGGAATAACGCCAAGAACAAAACTAGACTAAGAGTTTTGTTGTGTAGCTAGTTGTGAAGAATATCTCCCATACCAAGCATTCCTTTATCTCCAGAGTTTGCCGAGACACAGGCAAATGCAGACGAAAACTTAACACCGATCGAGGTAAGCATGTTTTAGCTTGTTTTTAAAGTATATTGAGTTATTTTAAATGAATATAAAAAAAATTGGATTCGGCTTTCGTATCATCTGAAGGATTATAGTGATCTCGGAGAGTGTTATCCGTCGCGGCCAATAACACCCTCCAAGATCTGCATTTCTTCAGATCATACGGAAGCCTAATTGCTAAATATCAGACATAACAGACCGTCTGGTGTTTAAGCAAAGAGTTGACTGAGCTGAACGTCAGACGTTAGTAATTACGACGCCTGGGTATTTCCTCAGGCTCTCCACTTTGAAACCTCCTAGGACACCAAGCACACAATCGATCTACATCTTTCTGTGCTGCCAAAAATCTTACACTTGCAGATATGTAAGCAAATTGTTGCGGCTGGGTTCCCCGTTTTCTTGTTTCCCGCCCTTTTGGATCAAGTGATGAGTTTTTTGTTGTTGTACGGAGTTACTCGATATATCAGTTGGAGCGATTCACAAGAAGTAACGACGTTTTAACTCTTGACAACGAATATATACCTTGTTTGTACGGATTGGTTTGTTTCGTCCAAATAAAGTGTTAACGCCAGTTTACAAGTGGATTTGCACCTTACACAAATGTTATTTCTAGTAAGTGATCCAAAAAACAGGGTGGAAGGCTCTGTAAATTTAAATGCACAGATGAGACATAACCCGGAGCCTTGAGTAGACTAAAAATAATGCACATTTTTGACCTTGTAGTACATTATCTAGGTTATTATACATTATTTTTACATTGAAAGCATCTCGAAAAAGAGAAAGTGGTCTATTGACCATCATGCCGGCCGCTTGAAAATCATCAAACTATGCTTGGAAAATAAACATGAAAAGTCAGTGGTCTATGGTCGATCATGCTTTGACTAAAGAGGCAAGACCGCGACTATTTAAAAAATCGCAATTATTTCATTGCCCTCACTTTCCTTAAATGATTTAACTGCTTATAACTAACCTGTCCGCCTAGCAATTAAAAAGAATACTTCCTCACGCAAAAAAGAATGGATGGACGTAAACCAGATAAGAATGCAGAATTTTAAGACTTACTTGCCACGCTGAATCCAATCATTAGCACATTCGATGTGGACCCTGTGCCAACATGGCAATATGACGCATCTGATCGATGGATCTATCAACTGAGAACAACATTACAATCAATTTATGGACAAATTTATTATAAGAACTAAAATGGACTGAATATAAGTAGGCCATAGACCTTCATACAATGCTACACCACCACAAGAAATGATAACAAAATGGTCATAAAAACAGCATGTTATACGACATTCAGTGCAAATAAGTTTATAGTGTGTCCTGGATGAGTTAATTTTATTTTCCAGATAAGATAGTAATGTTTCTTAGGGAAAAAAACCTTAACTTTACTTTTAAAGTTTTAAGGAAAGAGCAAGACGTAAAGTTGTAAGGTAAAGCAACCCAGACATTGATGAAACAAATGAGTAGGAGATTACGGTCAAGCCAAAAAGATGTCCCTTCAGGATCAGTGTAGCGTAGATATGGCTGACGTCACCTACTGATTGATATCAATGTGCCAACCAGAGAATTATTGGCTCTTAAAGCAAAAGATTTTTTGTTTCAGTGCTTGGCACATTTAAATAACAAAAAGGTTTGTTTGTAAACAGATATCTTCTCTATAAAGCCCCGTGCAAACGGACGCAATATTGTCGGCCAACAGCTTCCAACATTGTTGGAAGTTACATGTTACGTCCGTTTGCACATCCTGTTACATGTTGTTTCGCAAAGTTTGAAACCGGTCAAACTTTTTGCCCCCTGCAAACGGACGCAACATTTTTGGCCAACAACTCCCAACATTGTCGGGAGTTGTTGCGTCCGTTTTCACGTGGCATAAGATTCTTAGCCTGAGGGCAAGCTATCCATTTCGAGTGTCGAGCGAAGCGAGCCACGCAAGAACGCGTCTCCTCTCGCGTGCCTTCTGAAGATATTCCCGACCTTCCCCTGCCCTAACCATAAAATTCTAAATTGCACATATCCTTATATTCGCTTTTACAGTTATGGGACACAGATAGCAATTCTTCGACTTCACCCTAAGCGGTCAAGTAAACTTTACCATCCTGATACAATGGTCACGCAATCCCCTCCTTACTACGTCATTATAAGCAAATAAATAAAATTAAGTTTTTAAGTAATGATCCGGATAAGGCGGATAGCCATTTCTTTTGTTATGTGGCAACGGTGCTTTCCCCACATAGAAATATTCTCATTTTTACACAGAGAATGCATAAACCTACATGAAGGCCGTTTATGCAATAAAATGCATTACACTCCACTTTGAAAGGGTGTTTTTTTGTGTTAAAAGATTTTGACCAATCACAAGAGTTGAAAACAATAGCCAAGGAAAGTTTACAATTTTACATGTTCCCCGCATAGGATTTCTTTGTTATTCAAGCTGAGACCAGATTTTGTTATATGGAAGATGGTTGGAAAGTAAGGATGAATATATGTACCGCTTTATGAAGTTTTGTTAACTTTTGCTGTTTAAGCCAATCAGAAGTAAGTACAGACAAGAGAAAAGTTAGCACTTTTTTTGCATTCCAACATGTTCGTTGCCGTTGTTGCTATCGTTCTTATCTGGACCGTTTCTTAAAGTCCCTTTTGGGCTTACAAGGAGAGCTCCTGTTACAGCGTACAACTTGTACTTTTAGTACTAATTTGTTACATGTCAAACTCGAAAACGATGACCAGAAAGTTTAAAGCTTTCCTAAGTCAGAGACAATATTTATAACAGTTTCCATATACGAGTATGGTAAAATTTAGAAAGATCAGGCCACTCTTAGCAAATTGCCGTTGATATGCGTCACTGACCAAGCGTGAGGTCAAGATGGCTGAACATTGACCGAATTGTTTTGTGTGTTCTCGGATCGAGACGAAATCGAGGTCCATTAAAAAACACACACACAAAAAAATACAAGACCAATCTCCAGTCACCTTGACCGAACAAGCTTGGTCAATGAAGTAGTTTAATAAAGGATTTATTATACGGTCACGAGAACTTTTTTCTTGCGGAACCAACGCCAGAAAGGGCGGAGGCGCTTACTTTCAGGGTTCGTACAGATTTTTGGATCCAAAATCCAAGACTTTTTCCATACTCAAGGTCATGAAATAGGTGACCAACAGAGACCTTGAAAAGCGCAGAAACCAAGCTTTGCTCATAATGCACCGCTACAGTGCAGTAGCCACGGTGCAATAGACATAAGAGAGTTCTGAAAATTTTCATTCTGTAACTGAATGTCTTGGCTACGGACGAGATTGAATAAGATTTGACCATGGAAAAATAAATTCACTTACTAAATATTTGTTATAGCTTTTTTCCACACTTTATCTCCATTTTCTAGACTTTTTCCAGGTCTGGAAAATTGCTTTGGAAATTTCAAGACTTTTTCAAGAATTTAAGACTCTGTACGAACCCTGAAGGTGACAATTGGGATTCTTATAAACCCTGTTATGTTTGATTTAAATATTAGTTTCAGCCATTTGCTTCGCCCCACCAGCCTTTACGCTTTAATACTGCCGAGGGTAAATAAAGGAATTATTATTATTACTATCATTCATTATCATTATTATTATTACTATCATTCATTATCATTATTATTATTACTATCATTCATTATCATTATTATTATTACTATCATTATCATTATCAGTGTCACTGGAAATCCCGAGCGCACAAGACAGGCTCACTTGGCTCGGATAGCCAGTCAAAACATGGGATTAACTTCAACTTGCCCCCTCGCAGAAGCAGCTGTATAATAAACGTACTTCTGTTAGATATTCAAGAAACACTCCATCATAGTGACATTACGCCTTTTATGTTAATGGAAAGCTTATGGGATACAGAGAACTTACGCGCCACTAAAGATCACACTCGCTATTACCGCGGTGAAAACAACACTCAGTCGACTGTTCTATGAAAGTTAAGCACGACAAAAAAGAATTCCAACTTACCCCCAGGCAAATACAGCATTCAGCTGTTTGACATTGGTGAGATGTTCCCTCTAACTGTTCATAAATACACAGGCCACAAATCGCACAATTCAAGGTGGGTGCCTTTATTAAAAGCAGACAGCAACAACGATAGTCAACAAAGAAGATTGCCTAAGCATTCAGGGGCGGTTTAAGATCTTTTAGTTAGTGAGGGGCCCGATTATCCAGACCCTAAGATAGAAGGGGGCCCAAGCCTCGGCCCCTGGGGTTTTAGTTTAGCCACCAAAACAGGTGGGGACCCGGGTCAGACCCGCCACTGCCTTTTAACAATTTAATAAGCAAAGAAGAAGAATTGAAATTATAAGACTACTAAAGGTCACTTTGATCTCAAGGAGGTCTTTCATGAGTTTAACAACAGACTTGTCACTTTCAAGAAAGGTGAAAAAAACATTGTATTAATAAACAAAGACTAAAGGCACACTTAATTTGGAGCCTCGCTCTTTTGTGTGTCCAGCACCTTCGTCGCTCGTTTTTGTGTCTTGTTCAAATGTATTGTTTTTTCCCTAGTCTTTTTTAGCATTGTAATCATGGTGAAAGCGATTAAATAAATAAATAAGGCTCTTTTCCAGTAAAGCAAGTAGCCAGGTGATCCACTCCTAAAATATGACAAATTTATCAAGTGAAACTACCGCCAAAGCTCTGCTTTGAATGATCAAACTCAACTATTGCACCCAATCCCCAGTTTTCCCTGACTCGAAATAAAATTCCATGATTTTTTCCTTCGCTTCAAAAATTATATTTGGAAATCATATTTAAAGTACCAATATTAACGGTACAATATTAAATTCATGGCCAATTGATGAGCCCGTTAACTGCCTTTCAAGTTGGTGGGGACCATGTGGAGAGACCAGGTTCAGCAGGGAGGTTTCCCTGGCGACCCTGTAAGCACCATCACAATCAAACTAAGACCAGTAGAAAAACTTAACCGGATCAAATGGATACGTCTTTGACAAACAACCCAGAGGGAAGGAGGGTGGGACCTAAGAGAGTGCAATGAATCCCTTATGTCAGCTGCAGTGATCCCCAACAAGTGCTTAAAATGCAAATGATAACAGCAGACATGACAGGCTACAGGCTACTGCTGTGAAATCTGACTGGAAACTCACACATAATGTGCAGGAAATGTGAAACCACCTTGGCTGCTAACAAGCCTTTTGTGTAGCAGATACTGAATTTTAAAACGAAAAAGCTAGTACTTACTTTAATTTACTTTAAGTTACTTCGCTTTCCTTTACATTAGATTACTTTACTTCGCTTCACTTCACTTTGATTTACAAACATATCCAAGTAACTCTTAACCTTTAAGGTGGCTCGACCCTGAATTTCTGTAGGGACACTTTCCATCTTTGAACTTCTTATACCTTAACACCTTGATATTTATTGTAAACACTCCTTAACACATGGATTACACAATAGATTGAACTAAATTAAGATGTTAACTTTTTCGAGATAGAGATGAATGTCACGTGACAATGACGTCCCAATTGTTTGATCTCTAAGTAAAATTTCAGCCCTTATCCACGTCTGTGGGTTCTTACCTTCTGCTGTGCGAAGTTTCACAAAAATATGTAGAAAGAGTTTCGAGGTGTCTTGGAATTTCCACATGAAGGGTATAATTTGTGCGTGAACTGAAGACTGGACTTTAAGCAAACCAATTTGCTACTTCTTGGAAGTTTCCAGAAAGTTTTAACCACTCATTCATTTTAAAAATGCCCCTCATACATTCTTCAAACCGCAGGAAGCAAGTAGACTTGCGCGATTTCGGAAAACACAAAAATATATGAATCAGGGTAAAACACAATGCTGGGCCCTTTTTTGCGCTCTGTCAGGCTACTTTCACAAAACAGCGATTCAATCAAACTTCGTGGATAGATTTCCCAGAAATGAATTCAGAGCTGCCATTGGTCAGTGTACTATATAATCCCTGAATTTCATGTCCACTGAAAACTTTTATGGTTGTCTAACGTACGCGCAAAATTGAGTAAATATTGAAGCGATATCATAGATTTGACTAATTTTGTGCTCTGGAACTCTTTGACACGAGCTAGAGGGCTATTTCTTGCCTTACGATGGACAACCATTAGCGGTTTTTTATCTTTTTCTATTCCCTTGATCTTTTCATGCTAAACTCATCAGAAAAAGACCACCAGTTAGAAAAACTGATGATCATAAATGACACTTTTTGTTCTTTTTTATAATTGATATTATAGTTACGTTCAGTCTATGTGTAATCCATGTTCTATAATAGATTTACAGTAACGATCAAGCTGTTTAGGTATAAAAGATTCAAAGATGGAAGGCGTGCCTTTACAAACTTGCTTTCTCATCAAATCAAGCAATGGACATTCTTGTTGAACATTAACTAAAGAGAAGGATCACGAGGTCTGAACTAAATGACCACATTTCACTTACCCCTCTGGAACATTGCTGAGATGGGTCTTGTTGCTGTGGCACCCATGCCAATAAGTTCCCTGTTGTGTCTAGAGAGTCGGGAACATAATCTCTTATGGAAGCACCTCTGATGTTGTTTGCACCACCAGAACGTGGTTCACGAACAGGTTCACAAACAGGTGCATTTTCTTGTGCCAACACTTCACCACCAATCATAGCTGCATTAGATGGGGCACAGAGCATTGCCCGGCCTGACGTCTTGCTGAAGAGTGAAGTCCTGTTACAGAAGAAAAACCGGGACTGGAAACAGAAACAGACTGATTCGGCATATATTCACATAGATTATCTCTTGCATTCTCATTGCCTGCAGCACTGTTTACATTTCTAAGAGTCAAAGTTGGGTTTTGAGCTCTGTGACTGGTACTCTGCTCACCACCAGTCTGAGATGTAGCTTGGTTATCCCCAAAGTATAGATTACCTCTGTCGGAATGTGATACATAACCGTCCATATACGAAGTTCCCTGTGCTGAAATGCCATTGAGCAACGACACATCTGTGCTAGTGCTCTGATATAGACTGTCATAAAGAGCCTTATCTTGGGTGTGTCTTGACAAAAACTCATCAGCTAAACCATCATGTTCTCGATAAGTTGCTGTTGATGGTCTTCCTGCATCTACAAAGGTATCTTGCTGTGACCAGGGAATGTTTCCCACAATTCCTTGGGTTCTTGATGAAGTCAATGAACATTGACCGTAATAATATTCACGCGGATGCTGTGAGCATGCAGCAGTTTCTTCTTGTGACTTCTTTTCAGCTTCTTGCATCCCCCTTACTTTTCTCCCTCCTCTTTCTCTAGCTCCCTGTTCTCTCATCAGCCATTCTTTGTTGTTTTTTATTTTTCTTTCCAACTGTTCACGTTGCTCCCCTTCCCTTACAATTCTTTGAACACGTTGTTCTTCAGAAAGTGATGGGTCATTGGAGCTCTCTATTTAGTAGTTCCCCTGTTTGTGGGAAAAGGTCACATCACCATGACGCGGTTTTTATGCTGTGCAATCAGAGTTTACCCTTTAGCATTACCAGTAGTAGTCCTCGTCTTTTTTTTTTCTTATTCATTTTTTGTTTCAACCAACATTTATCCAGTAGCATCCAATTTAGCAGAGCTAGCTTAAATGGAACTCTGTCTTAGAATCTAAAGGTCTCTTCCTATTCAGGACTACAATCTGGGGCGGACGATCATATTCCACCCACTTATGAATTGACTCCTTGGTTTCAGTGTTCTACCTAATTTATCTGACTAACTATCAAGAGTTTCAGCAGCATTAACAGATGCAAGATTTTGCACATCAGGTTGAACAATAGAAATAGATTAGAGGAACTCCTTGTGAGTAAAATTCATCTTAACGTTTAACATTTAAGAATTTCAAATGTAAAGAAAGTATCGTAACTTTACCTCTATCCAGTGGCAGCAGTTTGTAGAAAAGGAGTTGTATCATAGCAATAGATCCATGGCATGCACATTCAAAGATATGAAAGACGAACGGAAAGTTATAAAGTGGTCGCCACTAAATTAGACTCCACTAGATTTAGGCCTCACGCGATTACTTTGCAAAGACGGAAATTGATAATCTCGGTAGTGGGTGCGTCTCGTAATTTCATTGGCTGTCTGCATAAAGCAATATCAGGTGATGCGATACAACAGGGAACCCGAACGCTGAATTGGCTGATAAAATAATCAGTCGTTATGAACCCGTGTTTCCTGGGTCTAAAGAGGCTATAGAGGCTATATACGAAAAGCCACGCGTAAACATAAAAATTGATTGAGGTTAAACTTTAAACGTTTACCCGTGACTTTCCATACATCGCCTCTATTTTAGTTACGCGTGTAACGTACGCAAGTGAAATTAGCGACAGTGGAAATCCATCCCAAGAATTGCGGCAGCACGATCTTCAATGTGCTGGCTCTGCATATGTTTAACATTATATGGCGTTGGCAGTCATGCGGTCATGCGTGCGTTTCAGCTCAAGGGACTTTCCCTTTTCTAAATAAATTTTTTTTCATAAATTATGCATTCTTAATTATACTAAAGGTTCCATATTGGAAGTGAAGTGCGGCCCAGCGTTGCGTGACGAGACAAATGTATAAAATACAATATGGATGATTTTGAAGTTGAGTTATGTTGTATATCTTAAGCTTGTTATAGTTGGGCAGTGATCCGTCTGCTTGCGTGAGACTTAAAAGAATCGAAAATGACATTGAATGTCCTATTTACATGTTGGAAAGTAATAATTACTATCAGTCTTTAGAAAGAACTCGTGGGAACGTTGTTTAGAAAATGATCAAATGGTTATCAACTCTGGTTTTCTCACAGTAAATTGTTGGAAATGGTAGAAATTCAGATTGTTTATCCATAGTTACGGTGTACTATCTCTTCTCTGGAAGCAGGATACTTTTCCTGCTGTTTATTGCACTTTATTAAATAACAGTTGTTTACTGGTATATATTTATAGAAAACAACAACACAAAAAACAAAAAAGAAAAAAAGAACGGAGGAAAAAAAGATAAGGTACTCGACCCCCGCACTTTCGGCTTGGCTCGAAGCGACTACACCTTACCACTACACCACAGCTGAGGCTGATTACGTAAACTTGGGGAACAGTCTTTGATTTAATGCCTTTTCCACGGAACTTCCGCCGGCAACGCCGTTTAAAGATGATCGAGCCCCATAAACCGAGCTGTTCGGTAAAAAAACAATGTAAACGCATATTTCATGGCAATGAATGATTGAAAGAACGTAAGTATGCTTTACAAAACGCCGATACACGTCCTCGTCTGCAAAGTAGGACGCAAAACATATGTTCTGTTATCTCGATTTCCGCTGTTATTTTGAAGCTGATAGTCAAAATCACATCTATTTTCGGCTCATACAGGTTCTTAAGAATAGTAATGGCATGACATTTTCTCACTTTCACATCGCCTTGTAGCAAGCTGGAATTTGTATATCGCCCGTGTTGCGGAGTCGAAGAGCAAATGCTCATCTTCTCGTCAAGTTTAACGCCTCGACGAGTCAAAGGCTCTTGAATTGAAATCCAATCCCTAAGTTAACCATCGTACCCATCTGAAAGACTCCTACGTGTCTTAAATTTGGTACGACCTCTTACCCTGCTGTAGAAAATTTGCCACAAAGAAACCTCTGAGTCTGAGCAGCGAACGATGCACAAACTATTTGAGTTGTTCGTGGCCCAAATGCATTCTGGTAAAAAGTGGCGCAGTGCACTCTGGTTAAATACAATGCACTTTGGTCAAAAGTGATGACTTCGAGAATTCGTCCCAGCTATATTTCGCTGTTGCCGCGGAGCGAGCGAAGCGAGTGAGCAGCAACATAATACGGATATAGTTCTTTTAGTTGTTCCAGGTGACACCTTCCCAGACAGACCCGAAGCTTGTTTGAATAATCGGAAACCTGCGGCTTGACGAACTCGGTACCACAGCGGGTTGGAGGTGCTAATTGATCTGCCGGAAAGAATGAAATTTCACTAGGATAACGACGGGAATAGTCAAAGGAGCTATAGAGAGCTATTCTTCTAGAATAAGCATTTTCATATGCAGTAAAGATAAACTGAAAACTTCATCTTTTAGTTCCATCGTTGCTTTTATTTTTTGCATTAACACGCCGCGTGCGTAGACTTTCTCCCGATACTTTTATGCTGTTACTGCGAAGATTTTAGTCATAGTTATCCAAGCGGCTGAGAATACGTTCTCAAACAACCGGCTTTCTCTTTGCTCGACAACGCGCATTGAATAAAACAGCTGTGATCTTTTTACTTCATATAAAGCGAACAGTTGCGCATTATACAGCACTTGCATGTACTATAAGTTAGCAACAAGCACGTCTGGTTTTTACTTACGGAGACAATTAATTTTATCAGTAAGGGTTGATTTCCAGTGTCCCATAACTTTTACGTGCGTACGTGCGTAAAATTTACGTTCGAAAGTAAAATGGAGGCGATACATGAAAGGTTGCTCATAAGCGTAAAAGTTGAACCTCGCTCAACTTCTCGTTTAAGCTCAACACTTTTTATCAGTTGCTTTTTATCTTGCTCTTTATTATATTAAATTAGACAAAATGCTTACATCTTTTTCAGTACAGCGTTAGTAATAATAATAAAAAAAGAGCTTGGAAGCCTCTTTTTTTGTTACACCAGAACTTGGTTACTGTATTTATTCGATTAAACGACGCCCTCGATCAAACGCCGCAGATGGAAGCAAAATTACCAATAAACGTCGCCCTCGAATAAACGCCGCACCTAATCAGAAAAATGCGGCGTTCACTCGAAGATATTGTTAAGAAAAACCTCGGTACAACTTGGTAACTTACACCATCCAGGCATTTACGATTCTATCTCAACAAAATAAGAGAGACATTGAAACCTTTAAATTACATAATATTCACAAAAGATTTACAATAACTCTTGTCAGTTTCAAAAAAGTGATTTCGAAATAAACGCCGCCCTTCTTTAAACGCCGCACTGGAAACGCTAAAAATTTTTAAAATAAAGGCCGCGGCGTTTAATCGAATACATATGCCCTATTAATTAAAATCCTCTATTAAGCCCCACCCCCCTCCGGGGCTTACCTTTTTTCTAAGCGCTTTGATGAAGGGGGTTTAATGGAGAGGGGGCTAAAATCGGTGCCTTTGGCAAAGAGGAAGAACCATACTGGAGTTATGACGACTATAAGCGGTACTCTAATTCCTGTTTTGGAGGACGGAAATGACTAGCTATGATCGATATTATTACAAATTGTATTATTCTTTGCTTCAGTCATTAATGATAAATGTTAGTTTTTGCTTGCGAAACTCAAGAACGCAAGGGAGGGGGTGAGAAAGGAAGTTAAAAGAGAGGGGTGCCTAATAACTATGTTTGTCTAAGGCAGGGGCCTTATTAGAGGGGAGGGGGTGGGGGCATAATAGCGGATTAACGATAAACCAAGGATGCAAATCAAGAAAAATTCAAAATGTTATTTCGTAAAATGATGAAATTCAAATAGTAGCATGTAGAAGACTTGTCAAAAAGGTTTATCATGGGGTGCGTCTTTTGGGAACATCCAAATCCGGATTTCCGAATCCAAAAAAAGATTTTGCGTTTTTTTGGGCAAGTCCAAAAACTTATAATGAATCCATAAAATTTTATTTTATTTTATTAGATTCGCCAATTATTGGCAGGGTCACCGCAACAGCATGACGCCAATTACTGCGGGCCCGTAAAAGTCCCTCCCCCAATGAGAGGTAGACCACCACACCGGGGACTAAGTCCCCTACTCTTTAGGAACAGTGTGTGGGTTCTTTAACGTATCACAGAATTTATATATGCAAGGGCTTGTGAGACGGGGCCTACGGTTTCTCGTTCTTATCCGAGAAGACTAGAAAGTCTAACCGTTTGCAGATGTCTTTACAAAGGCAGCACTTTCTCCTCAGTTATTTAAAGACCCTGAGTGTTGGTCCGGCCGGGACTTGAACCAGGGGCCTCCCGTTCGGCAGACCGGCGCTTATCCAACTGAGCTAACCGGGCGGCGGGTGGATTCTCCGGATCAAATCCAATCCGGACATTCCAGATTCACCATTTGACCATTTTTTTGGAAGGGATTTGAAAAGAGTACTTTTGCGGGCGGTTTTGCGAATAAAAAAAAACGGTACACAACAGATGCCGTACATGTATGGCAATATAACTGGACCTATGTTCCTGGCGCTATTTTGCCATTAGTACATACCATTTTCATGCTTATATACTTTTGTTTGCTTACCTTTATGGTCCATATAATTAGAGAGAACGTGTATCATCTTCAATTTTATATATTCTTATGTTACGATCGTAACGTGTACTCTAGTTTTTTTAGCCCCCGAGAAACGTTTGTGTGTATTTTATGTTGCTTTTTCCTTTTTCTCTTAGCCGCGAGAATCAGTTTGTTGTTGTTTCTTCCATTTTTTGTTAATCACGAGGAGTACGACGACGTGACTTTTTCATGGCGAAAGATCGTTTTCGGACCCTCAGTCGTTTGGTAGTTAAGAATCCATCTGAAATCACAAATCCGTTTTGGGATTCTCCCAATAAAACACGGGCCCATAGTCAGATTGGGTTAACATTTCACCAATGAAGTGATCGCGTTTCCGTTGCTCCTCGACAAAGTTTTTTCATGTTTCCTGTAACCTTTGGACTACTTTTCCTTATAGTGCAACACTAATCAACATCCAAAATGTTTTAATCGCTTTTTCTTTACAATTGAACCCCGTTAATACGGTCACTAATGGGCCAAAAAATTGGCCGTATTAACGGGTGACCTTATTAACGAGGTTTTTTTCCAAGAAAGTGTATGACCGTTTTGCCAGGAGGCCGAAAAAAAATGGCCGTAATAACGAGGTGAACGTATTACCGAGGTGGCTATAAGGCGGGGTTTCATTGTACACAGAATTCATCAACGTTGTCAAAAATTGAAAGAACTGAAATCGTCAAACTTTGTCAAAGGTAACGCGATCATCACTCTCTTACATGAATTACTCTCTCGAATCCGATTCCTCCAGCAGAAATCGAGTCCACGACCTTCCAGGTACCGGTAGGACGCTCTAACCACTGAGCTATGAGGAACTCATATGGTGTTACAGTTTGCAAGCTCGACTGCTCGACTGGACTTCGCATCTCGGGAGTAGACTGGACACTAATCTAAATAACACACTAAATTACTTGCATCTCGCAAGCACCTTATAGATGTTGTGTACATTTAGATAAATTCATCAGCAAATTGTTACAAGATAAACTATTTAAATTCATCAGCAAATTGTCGAGAGATAAACTATTTAAATTTATTAGCAAATCGTCATGAGATAAACTATTTAAATTCATTGGCAAAAAGACCGTTTTAGCTCGTATGATTATTTTCCATTTCAGATCATGTGATGTTACCCCTGAGAGCTTTTAAAATGTTACCCTATCCATGTGCATACGCATGGATAATTTGTGAAAAACAAATGTCAGTTCCCTTGAGAACATCACGCGATTTAAAATGGAAAAACAAAACAAAGAAGCTAAAAAGGTCTATTACATTAAATTAATCTTATTAATAGGGTTAGGAGACACAGGTGATCAGGTTGCGAGGACATGACAAGGGATCTGTTGAGTCTGCTTTTCCGTGATAGGTATGTTGCGTGGAAAAGATGTTGCAAAGGTGTCATGTATGAACCTTCGTGTACACGGGCGTCGATTATGTCCCGACATTTCTTTTATTTGAGGACATTGTGATTTCGTTTCTGCTACATGTTCTCGATACAAGTTTGTGTTTGCCCGTCATTTGGTCGCTGTTGAACGTCGCTACCAAATGTCCCTGCAATTGACCCCGGGTGTCTTCTAGCAGTTTTCTTTTTTAATGGGCGTTTTTACTTCATGCTTTTTTTTTTCTATCTACTTTTTTTTTCTTCACTATGGTAATAACTATCAATACTGTAGTAAGATGTTTCAGGACCTATCTTGTCATATGCGACTGGTTAAAAGCGGGTTTACATTTTGTAGCGCTCAGACCAATGCAGCCTTTGTCAAGTGTAAACTAGCGGCTATTATAGACCAGAACCGGAGCCTATTAAGCTCCGCACCAAAATTAAGTTTCCATTTCCCAACCTAATCAAGACTGCCAGTATGATCCAGCAATATTTCGCATGGTTTATGAATATCAATTAACTCCCTTATATCCCCTTCAAATAGAAAAATAAAATATTAAAAAAATAACACTACTATATAAGATAAAACGTGAGTTATTTTTACTATCATTATCGTATATATCTACAAATCACCCTAGTATTCTTAATAATTCCCTGAACTATTCTCCGATTACGTTTTAATGCAGAAAACCACTTTGTTTTTATTTAATTTGATTTTATAAAGGCATTAACCGGAACTTTGTAATGGTTTATCCTACCTTCTGCCCCGAGGGCTAATCAACAACGTTTTACCCGGGGAGGCTCCGCTCCGAGGTCCAGCCCCTAACCCTTTTATATACTATTTTTGACCAAAACGGTACCCCTTTCGTATACCTTGTATTAAATGGTACCCCTTCCACATACCTAGTTTAGAACTTGCATCCCTTAACTAACTGCGAGCGAATGGGGACGAGGCAGATGGTTTACCGGCAAGAAAAAAACCTTGTTGGAAGGTTAAAGAAAACACTCTAAGGGCTTGTAAGTCTCGAATTAATTGAGTTCTCCCAGCAGCACGTGTGGGCTACTGAACAGCAGTAAACCAACACAAAGTTCAGTTAATATTTCAGTCAAGATTTTTGATCAATAAAATATTAATAGTATCTTTGTAGTGGTAAAAAATTAAAGACTGAGTCTCAAATTGGTGCCGGACACCAATTAAAAATTAATTTATGCACAACAACAGACATAATTATTCACTCAAAATATTTGTCCATTTCTGACAGGCCTAATTCTTCATCAACAGTTAGCGTTGACCAAATTTGGAAGGTGTTTGTTGTTAATTTACAATTGAAGTCAATCGTACAATCGTAATGTTATCGACTGAAAAGAAGACGCACAGATGTCACGCAACGAAGCGGCGTGGTGGCTCAGCTGTTTTTGGCAGTGCAGAGTTGGAAAAATGGCGGAAGAATTCACACGTTATGCGAGGGCGAAATAGCTGAGCTACTGCCTCAAACACTTGGGAAGACTAGACAAAAATATCACTCGACAGATGACGACTGCTATATGAAGAATATATGCTACAATAACATTCTTCATATCCGAAGTGCAGGCAAATGCATAGAAGTGGGCATATTCTGAGCTTGGAAATATTTTGATTGAATAATAAAACAACTATTAGACGAGACTGAGTATGATATGAATAATGATGCATATCGATCCATTAACACAATAATAATACATAATGATGAAGTCCTTACTCCTCGGCTGGTTGGTCGAACAAAGAATGTCCACATATCGGACAAGTATCACTGCAAGGAATTAAACACAAGATTGATTATTTTTAACGTATAACAGCGTTAATCATGAGGTCTGTATGGCGTCCGTAATAAAGACCTGCGGCCACTTACATAAGACCTATTCTTACTATTCTTTCAAAACATTTTTTTGTTTCTGATTGGTTCAAATCTCCCGTTAATTCTTCATAACCAGCTAGCATTGACCAAATTTGGAAGGAATTTGTGTAATCCAGCAAACAAAAAAAGGAAAGACAACCAAGAAACCCTGGGGCAGGGTTTGCGTTAGCTCAGCTGTTTTGGTTAAGGTGCAAAAAGATATCGGAAAATTTCACACGTTTTGAAAAGAAGAAATAGCCTAACTACGACCTGAAAACATAGGACATTCTCCAATGAAGTGAAGACAAGCTTTGAAAAAGCCTTTTGGAAGCTCGAGCCTAATCTGTCTTATGACCTTAAAGAGTTTTCAGCAGCAACCCTGCGATCTGTAGCACTTATCTACACCCATCGGAGAGGACCCGAATCCGCGAAGTCACTCCTTAAAGCCATCCACAAGTTAAAACGACGTGACGATATTGTCATCACAAAACCGGACTAAAGGTCAGGAGTAGTCATAATGGATAAGTCGGAATATCCACGCTTGTTATGCGAGGCATACATTAACGATACAACGAAATTCAGAGTGAGCGATCCTGAGAGGCCGAAGGCTAGAGGGTACACCACCCAAACACTACCATCCACTCCGCCTACAGAAGGAGAAGATCTGGAATCTATAGTCCGCAGAATTCTACCCAAACCTATAGCTGTTTCCGTGCGCCTCACAGGTTCCCGGTCGGCTGCCCAAGACCCACAAAAAACATTTGGTACGTGACCCCATCTCATCTCCCACACAAACGTACAACTATGGGTTGGCGAAATGGTTAGAGGAGAAATTACAGCCGTTCGCCAACAACCAGTACACAATAACTGACACCTGTGAGTTTGCGTACGAAATTCGCAAACTGAAAATCAACAACGGTGATATTCTTGTGTCGTACGATGTTACCTCACTACTTACCAACGTGCCCGTAGATGAAACCATCCAGATACTATCTGACAAAGCCTTTATCAACAACACTTGAACCTCAACAAAGTGGACCTTGTTGATCTTCTAAAAAGCCACCAAAGACCAAGTTCGATGGGCAACTGTACAAATAGGTCGACGGAGTCGCCATGGGCTCACCACTTGGGCCACTGCTCGCCAATGTTTTCATGGGATCCATTGAAAAAACTCTTGAGCGTGAAGGCAAAGTGCCTTAATTCTACAAGAGATACGTTGATGATACGTTTACCAATATGCTGGACACAACATCAGCGGCTTCTTTTCTTCAGGTCCTGAACAACTGCCACTCTTCAGTTAATTTCACTACGGAAACGGAAATCAATGGCGTGCTTCTTTTTCTCGGAATGTATTGTTTGAACAGAGCATCACAAATCGAGACCAAAGTTTACGTCAGACCTACCAACACGGGACTTTTGCTCCACAACCACAGCCATGTTGATATGCGCTATAAACGTGGGCTGTTGAAAACCATGCTTGATCGTGCATATCGCTTATCGTCTTGCTGGTCGTATTTCTCTGTTGAATGTGACCGATTGTTCTGCTTAAATATCCGCAACGTCTTATCATTAGTACCATCAGGGATTTTGTTGCTTCAAAGGCAAAAGACCAGCCACCGAAACCTGCCCCCGCAGAGAGCCCTCCAGTTCGTGTAGTGAGTCCTGCTGTTTAAAGACCAAGCTTCAGCAGATTTAGTTCGTAAAAAGAGTAGAGAACTAAGCCAGAAGATTCACACAGTCGTTCAATCAGTTTTCGTTAGCCACAAGATTCAGGAGGTACATGTACTTACAAAAAACCGCCCACTGTAAACCAACAGTGTGTAGTTTACCAATTCCAATGTGACTAGTTTGATGCAAGTTATGTATGAACGCAAAAATATCTCTTCCTCCATTGGTAAACATTATAAGGATAATCGCTCTACTGTCCCGAAAGATCTTGACAAACAGTTCTCTGTCCTTAAGAAGTTCAATAACAAGTTCGATTGTTTAGGGCACGAAATGTTGCTAATTAGGGAACTATCACCTTCTCTAAATGTCCAATCGGACTCAATTCGAGCAAAACGTTTTGCGTGACTTTGCAGATTTCATATATGCTAATCATCAGCCAGAAAAACTTTTGGTCCGTTATCGTCTTTATCAGCAATCATTTTGAACTTGAAAATGGCGTCAAGATGACACCGAAACGTCGTTCGCTCTTATCCGCGTTATTTTTTACTTGTTTCTGAAAAACATAGGAATAACACCAAAAACAAAACTTGAGTAAGTGTTTTGTTGTGTAGCTAGTTGTGAAGAATATCTTCCACTGCCGAGACACAGGCAAATGTAGACGAAAACTTAACATCGCTCGAGGTAAGCATGTTTTAGCCTGTTTTAAAAGTATATTGAGTTATTTTAAATGAATATAAAAAAATTGGATTCGGCTTTCGTATCATCTGAAGGATTATAGTGATCTCGGTGAGTGTTACCTGTCGCGGCCAATGACACCCTCCAAGATGTGCACACGATTGCTCTACATCTTTCTGTGCTGTCACAAATCTTACACTTGCAGATATGTAAGCAAATTGTTGCGGCTGGGTTCCCTGTTTTCTTGTTTCCCGCCCTTTTAGATCACGTGATGAGTTTTTTTGGTTGTTGTACGGAGTTTCTCGATATATCAGTTGGAGCGATTTACCCGAAGTAACGACGTTTTAACGCTTGACAACGAATATATATATCCTTGTTTGTACGGATTGGTTGGACTCGTCCGAAGTATATATATCCTTGTTTGTACGGATTGGTTTGTTTCGTCCAAATAAAGCGTTAACACCAGTTTGCGAGTGGATTTGCACCTTACACAAATGTTATTTCTAGTAAGTGATCCAAAAAACAAGGTGGAAGGCTCTGTCAATTTAAATGCACAGATCAGGCATAACCCGGAGCCTTGAGTAGACTAAAAATAATGCACATTTTTCACCTTGTAGTACATTATCTAGGTTATTATACATTATTTTTACATTGAAACCATCTCGAAAACGAGAAAGTGGTCTATTGACCATCAAACCGGCCGCTTGAAAATCATCAAACTATGCTTGGAAAATAAACATGAAAAGTCAGTGGTCTATGGTCGATCATGCTTTGACTAAAGAGGCAAGACCACGACTAATAATTTAAAAAATCGCAAATATTTCATTGCCCTCACTTTCTTTAAATGATTTAACTGCTTATAACTAACATGGCCGCCGGGCAATTAAAAAGAATACTTCCTAATGCAAAAAAGAGTGGATGGATGTAAACCAGATAAGAATGCGGTAAGGAGAATTTGAAGACTTACTTGCCACGCTGAATCCAATCATTAGCACATTCGATGTGGACCCTGTGCCAACATGGCAATATGACGCATCTGATCGATGGATCTATCAACTGAGAATAACACTACAATCAATTTATGGACAAATTTATTATAAGAACTAAAATGGACTCAATATCAGTAGGCCATAGACCTTCATACAATGCTACACCACCACAAGAAATGATAACAAAGTGGTCATAAAAACAGCATATTATACGACATTCAGTGCAAATAAGTTTATAGTGGGTCCTGGATAAGTTAATTTTATTTTCTAGATAAGATAGTAATGTTTCTTAGGAAAAAAAACCTTAACTTTACTTTTAAAGTTTTAAGGAAAGAGCAAGACGTAAAGTTGTAAGGTAAAGCAACCCAGGCATTGATGAAACAAATGAGTAGGAGATTACGGTCAAGCCAAAAAGATGTCTCTTCAGGATCAGTGTAGCGTAGATATGGCTGACGTCACCTACTGATTGATATCAATGTGTCAACCAGAGAATTATTGGCTCTTAAAACAAAAAATTTTTTGTTTCAGTGCTTGGCACATTTAAATAACAAAAAGGTTTGTTTGTAAACAGATATCTTCTCTATAAAGCCCCGTACAAAAGGACGCAATATTGTCGGCCAACAACTTCCAACATTGTTGGAAGTTACATGTTGCGTCCGTTTGCACATCCTGTTACATGTTGTTTCGCAGAGTTTGAAACCGGTCAAACTTTTAGCCCCCTGCAAACGGACGCAACATTTTTGGCCAACAACTCCCAACATTGTCGGGAGTTGTTGCGTCCGTTTTCACCTGGCATAAGATTCTTAGCCTGAGAGCAAGCTATCCATTTCGAGTGTCGAGCGAAGCGAGCCACGCAAGACGCGTCCCCTCTCGCGTGCCCTCTGAAGATATTCCCGACCTTCCCCTCCCCTAACCATAAAATTCTAAATTGCACATATCCTTATATTTGCTTTTACAGTTATGGGACACAGATGGCAATTCTTCGACTTCACCCTAAGCGGTCAAGTAAACTTTACCATCCTGATACAATGGTCACGCAATCCCCTCCTTACTACGTCATTATAAGCAAATAAATAAAATTAAGTTTTTAAAGTCCCTTTTGGGCTTACAAGGAGAGCTCCTGTTACAACGTACAACTTGTACTTTTAGTACTAATTTGTTACATGTCAAACTCGAAAACGATGACCAGAAAGTTTAAAGCTTTCCTAAGTCAGAGACAATATTTATAACAGTTTCCATATACGAGTATGGTAAAATTTAGAAAGATCAGGCCACTCTTAGCAAATTGCCGTTGATATGCGTCACTGACCAAGCGTGAGGTCAAGATGGCTGAACATTGACCGAATTGTTTTGTGTGTTCTCGGATCGAGACGAAATCGAGGTCCATTAAAAAACACACACACAAAAAAATACAAGACCAATCTCCAGTCACCTTGACCGAACAAGCTTGGTCAATGAAGTAGTTTAATAAAGGATTTATTATACGGTCACGAGAACTTTTTTCTTGCGGAACCAACGCCAGAAAGGGCGGAGGCGCTTACTTTCAGGGTTCGTACAGATTTTTGGATCCAAAATCCAAGACTTTTTCCATACTCAAGGTCATGAAATAGGTGACCAACAGAGACCTTGAAAAGCGCAGAAACCAAGCTTTGCTCATAATGCACCGCTACAGTGCAGTAGCCACGGTGCAATAGACATAAGAGAGTTCTGAAAATTTTCATTCTGTAACTGAATGTCTTGGCTACGGACGAGATTGAATAAGATTTGACCATGGAAAAATAAATTCACTTACTAAATATTTGTTATAGCTTTTTTCCACACTTTATCTCCATTTTCTAGACTTTTTCCAGGTCTGGAAAATTGCTTTGGAAATTTCAAGACTTTTTCAAGAATTTAAGACTCTGTACGAACCCTGAAGGTGACAATTGGGATTCTTATAAACCCTGTTATGTTTGATTTAAATATTAGTTTCAGCCATTTGCTTGGCCCCACCAGCCTTTACGCTTTAATACTGCCGAGGGTAAATAAAGGAATTATTATTATTACTATCATTCATTATCATTATTATTATTACTATCATTCATTATCATTATTATTACTATCATTCATTATCATTATTATTATTACTATCATTATCATTATCAGTGTCACTGGAAATCCCGAGCGCACAAGACAGGCTCACTTGGCTCGGATAGCCAGTCAAAACATGGGATTAACTTCAACTTGCCCCCTCGCAGAAGCAGCTGTATAATAAACTTACTTCTGTTAGATATTCAAGAAACACTCAATCATAGTGACATTACGCCTTTTATGTTACTGGAAAGCTTATGGGATACAGAGAACTTACGCGCCACTAAAGATCACACTCGCTATTACCGCGGTGAAAACAACACTCAGTCGACTGTTCTATGAAAGTTAAGCACGACAAAAAAGAATTCCAACTTACCCCCAGGCAAATACAGCATTCAGCTGTTTGACATTGGTGAGATGTTCCCTCTAACTGTTCATAAATACACAGGCCACAAATCGCACAATTCAAGGTGGGTGCCTTTATTAAAAGCAGACAGCAACAACGATAGTCAACAAAGAAGATTACCTAAGCATTCAGGGGCGGTTTAAGATCTTTTAGTTAGTGAGGGGCCCGATTATCCAGACCCTAAGATAGAAGGGGGCCCAAGCCTCGGCCCTGCGGGTTTTAGTTTAGCCACCAAAACAGGTGGGGACCCGGGTCAGACCCGCCACTGCCTTTTAACAATTTAATAAGCAAAGAAAGAAGAATTGAAATTATAAGACTACTAAAGGTCACTTTGATCTCAAGGAGGTCTTTCATGAGTTTAACAACAGACTTGTCACTTTCAAGAAAGGTGAAAAAACATTGTATTAATAAACAAAGACTAAAGGCACACTTAATTTGGAGCCTCGCTCTTTTGTGTGTCCAGCACCTTCGTCGCTCGTTTTTGTGTCTTGTTCAAATGTATTGTTTTTTTCCTAGTCGTTTTTAGCATTGTAATCATGGTGAAAGCGATTAAATAAATAAATAAATAAGGTTCTTTTCCAGTAAAGCAAGTAGCCAGGTGACCCACTCCTAAAATATGACAAATTTATCAAGTGAAACTACCGCCAAAGCTCTGCTTTGAATGATCAAACTCAACTATTGCACCCAATCCCCAGTTTTCCCTGACTCGAAATAAAATTCCATGATTTTTTCCTTCGCTTCAAAAATTATATTTGGAAACCATATTTAAAGTACCAATATTAACGGTACAATATTAAATTCATCGCCAATTGATGAGCCCAATAACTGCCTTTCAAGTCGTTGGAGAGACCAGATTCAGCAGGAAGAATGTTTATGGCCACTTTTTTCATCCTTGGCTGCTAACAAGCCTTTTGTGTAGCATATATTCAATTTAAAAACGAAAAAGCTAGTACTTACTTTAAGTTACTTCGCTTTCCTTTACATTAGATTACTTTACTTCGCTTCACTTCACTTTGCTTTACAAACATATCCAAGTAACTGTTAACCTTTAAGGTGGCTCGACCCTGAATTTCTGTAGGCACACCTTCCATCTTTGAACTTCTTATACCTAAACAGCTTGATCTTTATAGTAAATAGACCTTAACACATGGATTACACATAGATTGAACCATATTAAGATGTTAACATTTTCGAGATAGAGATGAATGTCACGTGACAATGACGTCACAATTGTTTTATCTCTAAGTCAGAGGAGGATCGAATAGTATCCCATGATGCATTTTTCCGGAAGCATCACGCAACATCGCAGTCATAGCAGATTCCATCTTGAAATAAGGTCGTTTTCTCGTCGGCTTTTTTCTCACTCGATTTCCAGTAAAAGTAAAAAAATTACATTATTCCGTTATTTGACATGATTTCTCCGATTTGCAATGGCTTAAGAGCGAAGTTTCCACTTAGAAACATTTATTTTCACGGTTTCAATTAGTCTTCCCATCACAAAGTGTTCAGTGACCCACAACCAGGTCATGAATATTCAAGATTTTTTGGAATATATGTTGAAATCTTACAAATGTGGACCTCACGCCAGCAAAATGAAGTCCTGAATATTGTACAGGCCAAGAAGTACCCAGAAGTACCCACATTTTAAAGACTTTTTTGTCGACCAAAGATGGCTGAAATTTCGAATCTTTTATCACATTTCAACGCCATGTGTCATAATACATGTGTAAAGCCTGATGAAGGCTACAATCTGTCGGGCGCTTTTGAGGGCGCTTTATGCCGAAGCAATCACTTTGTATTTTCAAAGCGGTTATTTTTAAAAGGAATTTGACTGTAAATATTTTAATTCGAAGAAGGAGCGGTGTATAACGGTGTGTTTCAGTGTGAAAAGAACCCAAAGAAAGGTACCACGCAGCATGCAAGCCGGCACAACGTAAACTGAAGCCTGCTCAGAATTTGAAAAAGAAACATCATGCAGAAACTTTATTTATTCAAAAGAACAGATCAGTATTCTGGCCAGGAAATTTCCTTCAAGATTGCTTGAGTCAGTACCGGGTAGACTGTGCTTCAGAGAATTGTTTGTCGCATCGATAGGTTAAATTTTATTTGTAACTGCCATTGTAAACTTCAGCTCCTTTGAGCGCGAAGCTGTAATAAATTCTCCTTTGGTAATTAGCTTCACAGCGTAGCGGATGTTTCATGTGTTGGAACCACTTTGTAGATCAGTCATAGTTTTGGTTCTCCTCTGGCCTGGGTTCTCCTAGTGAACCTAGCGAAGCTTATCAATTGCGAGACTTATAATTTGTGTTTACAATGCGACCGAGCGCGACACAAGTAGTTCTCGACAGATCAGTGAAATACATGTAAAACCCTTCTCAGTTAAAGCAACGCTGAAATTCTCCTTTAAAGCAAAGTGAATATAAGCCAACTCGATAATTTCAAAAGCAGAAGCTGCTGAACCGAAAAATGTTTGGAAACCGTCGACATCGAGCACCGCAATCGATGTTCACTTCGCGCGTGCTGAAGATTACTGATCATGATGTGTCACGTACGCAGTGATAATATAACATGAATCGAGGTGCATCATGGGATACTATTCGATCGTCGTCTGTCTCTAAGTCAAATTTCAGCCCTTGTCCACATCTCTGGGTGCTTACCTTCTACGAAGTTTCACAAAAATACGTAGCAAGAATTTCGAGGTATCTTGGAATTTCCACGTGAAGGGTACAATTTGTGCGTGAACTGAAGACTGGACTTGAAGCAAACCAATTTGCTACTTCTTGGAAGTTTCCAGAAAGTTTTAACCACTCATTCATTTAAAAAATGCCCCTTATGCATTCTTCAAAGCGCTCGCAGGAAGCAAGTAGACTTGCGCGATTTTGGAAAACACGAAAATAATTATATGAATCAGGGTAAAACACAATGTTGGGCTCTTTTTTGTGTTCTGTAGTTGTCTAACGTACACGCAAAATTGAGTAAATATTGAAGAGATAGATTTGGATAATTTTGTGCAATGGAACTCTTTGACACGAGCTAGAGGGCTATTTCTTGGCTTACGATGGACAACCATTAGCGGTTTTTTATCTTTTTTTATTCTCTTGATCTTTTCATGCTAAACTCATCAGAAAAACACCACCAGTTAGAAAAACTGATGATCATGAATGACACTTTTTGTTCTTTTTTATAATTGATATTATAGTTACGTTCAGTCTATGTGTAATCCATGTTCTATAATGGATTTACAGTAACGATCAAACTGATTAGGTATAAAAGATTCAAAGATGGAAGGCGTGCCTTTACAAACTTGCTTTCTCATCAAATCAAGCAATGGACATTCTTGTTGAACATTAACTAAAGAGAAGGATCACGAGGTCTGAACTAAATGACCACATTTCACTTACCCCTCTGGAACTGAACTGCTGAGATGGGTCTTGTTGCTGTGGCACCCATGCCAATAAGTCCCCTGTTGTGTCTAGAGAGTCGGGAACATAATCTCTTATGGAAGCACCTCTGATGTTGTTTGCACCACCAGAACGTGGTTCACGAACAGGTTCACAAACAGGTGCATTTTCTTGTGCCAACACTTCACCACCAATCATAGCTGCATTAGATGGGGCACAGAGCATTGCCCCCTGACGTCTTGCTGAAGAGTGAATTCCTGTTACAGAAGAAAAACCCGGACTGGAAACAGAAACAGACTGATTCAGCATATATTCACATAGATCATCTCTTGCATTCTCATTGCCTGCAGCACTGTTTACATTTCTAAGAGTCAAAGTTGGGTTTTGAGCTCTGTGACCGGTACTCTGCTCACCACCAGTCTGAGATTTAGCTTGGTTATCCCCAAAGTATGGATTACGTCTGTCGGAATGTGATACATAACCGTCTGTATAGGAAGTTCCCTGTGCTGAAATGCCATTGAGCAATGACACATCTGTGCTAGTGCTCTGATATAGACTGTCATAAAGAGCCTTATCTTGGGTGTGTCTTGACAAAAACTCATCAGCTAAACCATCATGTTCTCGATAAGTTGCCGTTGATGGCCTTCCTCCATCTACAAAGGTATCTTGCTGTGACCAGGGAATGTTTCCCACAATGCCTTGGGTTCTTGATGAAGTCAATGAACATTGACTATAATAATATTCACGCTGATGCTGTGAGCATGCCGCAGTTTCTTCTTGTGACTTCTTTTCAGCTTCTTGCATCCCCCTTACTTTTCTCTCCCCTCTTTCTCTAGCTCTCTGTTCTCTCATCAGCCATTCTTTGTTGTTTTTTATTTTTCTTTCCAACTGTTCACGTTGCTCCCCTTCCCTTACAGTTCTTTGAACGCGTTGTTCTTCAGAAAGTAATGGGTCATTTGAGCTCTCTGTTGAAGAATCAGCGAACTGTGGGACAAGAGGATCATTTGGTATCTGTACCACCTCGGAACGAACTTGCTTGCTGGCCTACTTTAGTTTCGCACCTTCACGCTCCCAGTCTCTTGCCCTTACTGTCCCCCTTGCATCTGGAGAGGCACCTTGCCGTAACAAAGGAATGTCTTCCACAATTCTATCACTCTGGGTTCTGGATGAAGATAATGATGAGCTTTGGTTGTTATAATGCTCACGCAACTGCTGTGAGAATGTAGTTCCCCCTGTTTGTGGCCAACTTGCAGCTTTCTGCTTCTCCATATCTTCCTTTTCTCTCCTTTCTTTGGCTCTTTGTTTGCTGCTTCCTCTTTTCCCTCCAAACCGTTTATGTTTATCCTCCTCCCTATGAAGTGGTTCAACAACGGAGGTTTCTGCAAACACTGAGTTCTCTGCCGACTGTTCTGACACACCATTTGCTAAAATGTCACTAAATTGGACCAGGCACTCTCTTGGTAGCTGCCTCTCTTCTGAATGTTGCGATTGTTTTGGCCTAACACCTTGGCGCTCCCAATCCGTTCCACCTGAAGGTCTGCCAACGGTCAACTCAACATCTGGAACGACAACTTGTGGGTAAGAAATATTTCCTTCATTTGTACCACCTTGAGTTCTGACAAGACCATGACCAGAATTATCTAAACTATTTGTTTTTGCTTCGAAGAAAGTACCTGTGACAGCTACCTGCACTGTTCCTTGGTCTCTATCAAATAAATCAAAAGATCCTTTTAGCCCTTCTTCGTCTCCATTGGTAGGACACGCTCCTTCCACTCTATCATCTTCCCCGTTTGATACTCCATTGGCGCTAACCAACGACTGACCCACGTCGCTTGAGAATGCGCCATTATTTGAAGACGAAAGACAACTGACTGATGCTGACACTGGTAAACCATCCATTAAATTGACTGAGGCTTGTGAAGACCAGTCAGACAGTGCTTCTGTAGTATGTGCAGCAGAAGAAATGGTTGAGCTGTAACTGGATGAAATTGAAGATAGGTTTTCACAGTGATCTGTTTCCTCTGCTCTTAAAGATTGATCATTTTCTTTACAGCCTTGCAAATGGACAGGATTTCTTGAAGATGGAAACATAGTTGCATCATTTTTTTTGCTGCTCGTTGTCAGGTGTGTTTGCCAGCAAACCACCTTGTGCAGTCATGGAGTCAGGTGGTTTTTCAGCATTATACAATTGATTTTTTCTCGCTGATAAACTGTGGTCCGCCGAATTGTGGTCTGATACTGAAAGAAAAAGTCAGAAAATGTTACAAAACATTTAACATAAATGAGTTGCAGAGATATACTGCCTACAAATAAATGGCTAATATGTTTCCCACTGAAACTTAAAGAAGTCTGACCTCAGCAAGCGCATAAACATGTCTTCATATCACGTCTGCTACTTGAACCATATTTAACCATTACTATGATCGGGGCTACAAATCTATTAACTTTTCTTCAAAGGACAGATGTCCGACTAAATCATCATTTTACCTGAATAAATCAAAAATGTGGTCTGACATGACATTATCTCAAAATTTATTTCCTTCATTTCAGTTTCATATCTGATTCGTAGTTAGAGAGAGGTAGAAAGTGAGGAGTTTTGATCTGTTTAATTGTTCAAGACAAATTAAACTCATTTTCAGCAGGATCATAGTTGTTGATTTAAAAGCCGCACATAATGTCTGACGATGGTTGAGATTTCATCGGACCTGGAAAAAATTGTCTTAGGCCATTGTGCGATGACTGCCTGTTATTTGCAGCCTTGGTAGAGAAAGTACTAGCTGCTATTTTAACTTTTTGTTGAGCACAATAATCAGGCATTGCCTCCCCCTGCTATTTCAAAACACTCAGCCCTACCCATTGTAAAACATCGTCAGAAACTTCACCAAGGCCTTATTAAAAATTCGCCCTGACATTTCCCGGACAGTTTTTTTTAATGCCCAAAGGAAAGTAGTTCTTTTTCTCAAGCTGCTACTGGTAATTATTATTTTTAACGACTTTCACTGACCGAGATCCTGGACTGAAGCTGGGCTAACAAGGAGTCTTTCCACTGCACTTTTCTCTTTCTTCAAGGAACAAATATCTTCCCAGATCAGCTTGAAGCTGGCGTTTCTCCTCCTCACTCTGCTTCAACTGCTCGTCCAGTTTCCTCATCTGTTGCTCTAATTCAACGCACCTCTTCCGACAAGCTGCTAACTCATTCTCGGCATTTGGCTGTATGGGTAAACGAAAAACGTCAGGGAAAGTTCCTTTGTCCATATTCTCTGAACTTGCTGCAGATGGTAGTCTAGGAATACTTTGATAAGGTTTAGCTGAATTGCATTGCCCCTGGTTTTGGTTCACTAGCCACTGTTTATTCCACTTGCTCAATGGTAGATTGCTGTTATTCACAGCAACAAACTCAGTGACACTTGTATGAGTATCGTGTGAAGCACCTCCTCGGTGATCATTAATGAGACTGGACCTTTCTTCTTTTTTCACTCCTGTGGTGGTCGATTGTATATCTTTTAACAGCTTTGCATTCTTTAAGTCGCGATCAGGACTGCCTTCTTCCAGTCTGCCTGCAGATAACAGGCTCTCAGGTGATGAATTCTTTCGTGTGAAAGAAACGTCTGCAGATGTGGCGGGGCTTGCAGACAAGGATTTTTGAGAAGATGCGGTCGACTCATTCCAATTTACATGAACGCTATTATGATAATCACATCTGTCAAAGGAAGATGACGACACTGTGCAGCTCCCCAATGCTTCCTCATTAGTGGACTCAGGTCTGACTTTACCCAACAGGCACTTCAGAAGATTGAAATAAACGTCCATGTCTGGATGTAACTCATTGCAGGAACGGCTAAGAAGAGGCCTGACTTCCACAATCTATCAAAGAAACAGATTCGAGTCATAAGTCCTGCCAACCCTTGTACCAAGAAACTGGCAGGCCACGAACAAGAACAATTTACATTCCAAATGCAAAGTACTATCTACAATAGCCTCTACAAGCAAAAGCTTCAATTTAATTCTGACCAATTTTTGTCCCACTCTCAGGTTGGTCATTAAAGTATCAGCGAAGAAAAAACAAAATAGGTGAGAAAAATTGACTACTACCACACAAACGTGGTCAGTGTTTTCTACAAGGATCAATAGCTGGAGAACAACCTCACATAATGGTTAGGGGGGAAAAAAGCTAGCTATCAGCAGCTTCATGTATTACCATCAATGCAATCTCCAACAGGTATGTTTCTTATTACAAATGTTGTTCAATAGGGATGAAAGTGAAAAAAAGTCGGCTATTGCCGATTATTTGTAGAGGATCCAAAATATAAGAGCCAGAGACAAAAAAAAATCCCTTCTCCCCAGTCTCTTGTGGTATCTCCCGCTTTTATAAGTGAATTAATTACGTTTTAACACATCTCCAGAACTGACTCTTAGGGAATTCAAGAGTTAGGTAATTTATTATCAATAGAGGCCTTTTGTTGTAAGTTTCAGAAAAATGCTTACCTCATCCTTTACCACATCAACAGTTGGCTGCTTCTTTATATCCGATTCTGGGTCTCTGCTAACTGTACATGGGACTAAATCCCCAGTTTCCAAGGTCAAGACAGGGGAGAACACCTCACTAGACACTGGTGGTGGTGGTAAAAAATCTTCAACAGAAAATTGCATCTTGGATGTGGCAATATTATTATAAGAAAACCATGAAGATTGTTTAATGTTCAACCCAATAACATCACACAAACTTTGTACTGGGTTTTGCAGAGCATTTTGTATTAATGAACAAACAGACTCTAAATCAGATTCATTGGAGCTGCAGCATTTCACAACAACAAACTTATTCTCCACAACAACAGATACCGAGGATTTTTTAAGGTTGGTAACCACAAGGAAGGCGGCATTGTGCATCGGGGAAATAACACCATAACCCTTCTTTACAGCTAGGTTTTCTTCTAATCTGTGGCTTAAATGACCAAACACAAGCTCCGCCTCGCGCTGGTTGGAACATTCAAAGGAGGAGTAACAGATCAGCAGCAAAGGTTTGACAGATCTCACTGGAGATTCCCAAGAATTTGAGCAACTGATGTTCTCACATTCCGTTAGTTCTGAAAGTTCCATTGCTACAAGAAGTGGAAGGCAGTCAATCAGCCCACGAATGGAAGACATATCATGTATTGGCACTGTAAGCTCCCTGTAGAAATCTTCATCTGCCTCCACGAAATATTTTCTGGATCTTAGTTGCAGAAACAGCATTTTAGCGCAGTTATGGAGGGAACAAGCCAAGGAATTAGCATCATCTTGAATGTTACGTGGAAACCTCAAAAACAGGACAAAATGTTTCTTTTTTGCAGATGACAAGAACACACCAGACTCATTTCGGGCATGTGATTGTATTGCATCATGCACTGAATGAGAGTTCAACCCTTCATTGGCCTTCAAAGAGATTGGCTTTGGGTCTGTGGATAAAATGAGAACTACAGCTCTATCAGTTTCAGGCGGTCTGTGTGACATATAACACACGTCTTGGCCTGCAAAATCCCTTACATGTACTTCCTCTATTTTCTGTTCTTGCAAGCAATTAACAAGGACATCAAGATGCTTGTGTCTTTCATTGCCAGTCTTCATCTGTACCAGATTCACAAGAGACACAACCTTGGCACAGAGATCAAAAGATCTGTCTAGACCAGCTGTTAGCGATGACACTAATAAACTGACTGAAGGAAATAAAAAAATTCTGGATTTAATCCAGCGGTCCCACTTCAACTCTAGCTGCCGTTCAATATCCAAGAAACACTTTCCTGCCTCTTCACTTTTCCTCAAAGAGAGTTGCAAGACACCAAGTAAACTGCGACAAGCAATGACATGAGCATGTGGGCATTTCAGTCCTAGCTTTTCGAAGATGTCAATAGCTTTGATCAGTTTTTCCTCGGCTAAACAACACACTGCTTCATCTTTCAACAAGACCATGGCTGACTGGAAATATCCGGTGGCTGTCACAACACATAGTTCACCACAAGCTGAGATGAACACGTCTAAGGCTTCTTGCATGGTGTCAAGGGCACACTGAAACTTTTCCTCTTTAATATGAAAAAATGAGAGTTTCAGAAGAATTCCTCCCAATACTGGATGGTTAGGATTTAGCTTTCTGTACCTTTCCAGGGCTTCATTCAAACACCTCCACGCTTCTCTGGTGTTACTCTTTAGCAAGAAACAAGAACCCATGACATCCATGCATGATGCAATTGTGTGGTGTCCTTGCCCAAAATGAAGGCTTAGAATTTCCAATGCAAGTTTGAGTGCATCCAAAGCTTCATCAAACAATCCACAGGCAAACTTGAAACAACCAATTCGGTATAACAGCAAGCCATAGAGAGAACTTTCTCCACCAAGATTAAGATAGACAACCTTCTGCAGCTTCTTTAATAAATGGCAGGCTTCATCATTATGACCACTATCGTGATGAAACTTTGCTACAAGGATAATGGTTTGTATGAAATCAATATTCATCACCTCTGCATCTGGCTTATCCAACAGGGCAAACAACTGAAGAATAAACTCTTTCACTTCTTCAGCTGGAACATTTTCACCAGTTCCCTCCCTAAGTTGGAGTTTCATCCACTGCTTTGTTAAAACCATCGAAGTAGGTTTACTTACACCACAAAATTTGTCAAATTCAACAAAAATCTTAAAAGTCTTACATAATGTCTCATACTCTCCAAACTCTTGCAGCATATTAAAAATTCTTCTTAAAAGCTTCTCTGGAAGATGACTATCTTTTGTTGTTCCTAACCAGACATTGTCACACAAGGAGGCTGCAGTGACAGAGAGACTCTGTGCACTTTTATAGTCCCCCAAGGCTCTGTGGAGAACTGCTAGATTCAAAGTAACAACCGCTTTTCCCAAGTTGTCTTGTTGGCGATGAAAACACCTCTTGGCAATATTAAAACACTCATTACTCTTCTCATGTGATCCACGCTCACTTAACTTCACACCAAGGTTATTCATCAGAAAGCCAGCACTGGGTTGCTCTTCGTACCGAACTGCAATTGTTAGTACTTCTTCCAAACTTTTTGTAGCACCTTTTTGGGAAGCACACGCAATTAAGGCATAAAGAAAGTTGATTACATCAGAGCTCTCATCTTCTTGATGAGTAATTACCAGAAACTTATCTTGAGTGTCACTCCAAGATTTCACACTTTGATGCTGAACATGGGATAGTATTAATTTCAGCGTCATTTCATTTATTTCTTCAGCTACATCCGGAGAGCTTCCAAAATTCTGAACGTGGTGAGCTCCTTGTGAACGCTCCCCAGTGCATTTGGAGTGTTGAAGAAAATCTTCAAGGAAGAGTTTAAGGTCTGAAGGTGGTGTGTTGCCTTTCTTAGACATGACCAGAGTGAGGCAGTTCCCCGTACACTACCTGGAGAAATATGGAAAACAATTTGTCACTTAAGGTATATAAATCACTTAACTGTGACAAGCAGAGGAAAAACATATTGTAATAAAACATTTACCATCATTAAGAAACAGTGGGAGTTCATATATGCACCTTGATGTCCCAAAGAGATTCACAGAAACTAAATTAGTTAATAGTGCATAATTGTATTCAGTACCTCATTTATTTACCAAGTACTGCATTATCTTCCAACCCAACCCCAAGTTTAGAAAAACATACACACACAACCAAATAAAATTAAATAGAAAATATAAGTGAATTGTCGAACCTCGCACATTAGAGGCTAGCTTATGGCCACAGAAGAAGGACAAGAGGGAAAGAAGCCAGTTGGGAAAAGAAAAAAAAAACAAATAAACAGACAAAAGAAATCAACAATGGGTTATTCCAGAAAAAATCAACACCCCTACGACGCCAAGAACGGTTTTTGACCCCCTCTTCCACCTGAATTTCCAAAACTGCTTGAACGCCCCCTCCCCTCAGGATTTCCAAGTTCAAGGACCCCCCACCCATCTGGATTTCCATAAAATTGTTAGACACCATAATTTTAATTTTCACTCAATGCAAAAGAATCCTTTTAGGCACTTAGATGATCTTTTTGTAAAATAAGTCTCAATTTTCCCTGAATTCTGTGTTTGTTGTGAAAGTTAAGATTCCATTTTCACATTTTTTAAACCGGCTTACACTTTTTACAAATAAGCTCATATTTGAGTCAACTCTTTTTTTCTAGAACAGGCAAGACATACAGCAATATAATATATACTACAATACAGCTCAAAACTTACTAAACATATGTACTTGAATCAATGGTTCTCTTTCTGTCAATAGTCTGGATTAATAATTAATTGTTATTAAATGAAAATTTGTTTTTAAAAAAGTGTAACAAAACAAAACGACGAAGAAAAAAGAAAGAGTTTTCCTCCTACGGGAGTCGAACCCCAGACCTTTGGCGTGTAAGAGCAAGGCGATATCTATTGCACCACGTCAGCTAACAACACACCCTAATGTTAAACTAATCATTGCGTTCGAGGTACGAGAACACAACCCCTAATTGTGTTGGGTGCTCTGTGAATTATTGGGTGTCCTGTGCAATTAATAAGGGAGGTTTTCTCGAGATTGCATTTGTCATCGTCGTCGACACACATTTGCCTCGCTTTGAGGCGCTTGCTTACGTTTCCCCTCACTTTCACATGCCAACTCGCGTGATGATTCGTTTGTCCTTGGCGTTCATCTTTCAAACGTTTGCTGAGGTCTGCTATTCTGTCTTCATAAATCGTTCATCTTTTAAAAGTGTGGTGAATCTTTGTAAAGCGTACATATTTAAGAGTTTGCTGAAGGTCTACTATCAATCTGTGTTTAATGAATCTTCCAAAGCGTTCATCTTTCAAAAGTGTACAGAAAGTTTACACCCTGAGTAAAATTTTACTTTGGATTAAGCCTTCACATTTTTCTTTGGAAAATGCATGCTACTCCTGGTGCATGCATCAAACCGAGTTGTTTAGCTCAACGTTTGTTGTGCCACAAAGTAAATTTACCGGCGAGTTGTGAGGCTCAGCGTCTGTTGTGCCACAAAGTAAATCTACTGAGTTGTCTAGCTAGGCGGCCGTTATTCAACAAAGTAAATCTTCAGAGATGTGAAGCTCGGTGGCGGCCGTTATCCCACAAAGTAAATCTACCCAGATGTGAAGCTCGGTGGCACCATTTCATCATGACTTGTGATATTTTCGGTACTGGACAAACGGACATTTTAGCTCTATGTTATTTATTAGAAAAAACGTGACCAGCCCACAGTAGCGCCACTCAAGCCACTGAAATCAATACACTCGACCAAATTCCTGGAAAAGTTATTGACGTGAGCCGCACACACACTCCATTGAAGGCTTTGATGATTCCCTTGAAACGTGTGAAATTGAGAAGTGTAGTGTCAGTGTACCAGTGTTTAAACACAATCATTGTGCCCCGGCATTCACCACAAAAATGTGGTCTTGGGTCGTTCTTTAACATTAACACAAGTTAAGAAGACTTGTCAGTAACGGTTTCCGGCATTTTATAGTAAATTTCAGTAATTGTCTACATGTGAAATTCCCAATATTAAATAAAATTTATGATTACATCTAAAACTTTGTCAACTGTTTGCTTTTTAACAGTACCTGGGACGGGTTGTTCAATTAGCTGGGTTAAGATAACCCACGCGAGGAGGGTTAGTGCGAAATTCATTTCTTCAGCACACAACCTCTGATATGTATTTACCGTCGAATTATATCCATCTATCAGTCATACGCACAATCACTCTTATATACTTGAACACTTAGCTTATATAGTCGTCTCTTTAGAATTTCCCTTCCAGACAGATATAAACTCAAGCTTTGTCTCCAGGTGTAAGGTTCCAACCAAACACTCGTAAAAACAATTCTGTACATCGAAGGCGCGTAAAATGGTTTTGTTTATGTTGTCGTGATTGCTCCCTGCCAAACGATTTGATGTAATCGACCATTAAACGTAAGTAAGAAGGTAGAAACGCGAAATGATGCACCCAGCATTGGCCGGCTGAAACTGTGGTGTTTTGATCACATGACAAGCTGGTCTGGAGGCGGGGCGAGGGCGGGGACGAGAAACAATGGACTGTAGAGGAATTCTGGGAGATTCAAAATGGCGGCTTGTTGATACGTTTTCCTTTTGGGTATGTCTCCTTTAACTGGAAATTTCCTAGATTATAATGGCAACGTTTACACTTGGTACTGCCATCGGTTTAAACATGAACGCTTCTTTTTATGCTGACAGCGTAAACGCTGCCGCGCGGAACAAAGCTAGGCTGGTTGTGTTTTTGCTGGTAATGTATTCATGCAGATTCATGAAATCAACCCGACTGGAGAGTTTCCAAAGAGACTGTGGAATTTATGGAAAGCGAGTGCGGTTCACGAGCAAAGCAAGTATTGGCAATATTGGAGTTTTTTCTTTGATTGAGGTAGGAAAGGAGCAATATATTGTGGCGAAAAAGGCCAACTTTAAGCTTGTATCCGAATGCAATTGGAAAAACACTTTCTTTTATTTGCCAAACGTACATGGATGACTGTATGAGGACAAACATTGGCAGAGCACTTGCCACGACATACAATGGGGATCGTCATTTCCACAATTTTCAATATTGATAAGTGATTTAATATTAACCATTTTAATGTTTGTTGTCAAATTATGAAGATAGACACTTTAATATCAGCTCAGAGTTTTTTTTTTTACAAACCAGGTCTCTCCTTTACAGAGGTGCATTGGAATCAGGGGCGGATCCAGGATTTTTTGTAGGAGGGGGTGCACTCGTCTCTTGCTCTACTTCAACACCAATAAACCACATCGTTATTTATTTTTTTTGCAGAATACCAATTCTATTAGAATACCGCAGGTCATCCCAGGGGAGGGTGTGCACCCCCTGCACCCTCCCCCTAGATCCGCCCCAGGGAATAATGTACTCAGGCACATGTAATCTCTTATCTTTTATGTGACATTGCATCATTGTAGGTCACCTGAAGTTGCCTAAAGTCGCATTAAATCGCCCAAATTTGAACAGATTTTCCTAAAGTTGCCTAAGTTACGGCGACTTAAGGTCCCAGAGTAGGCCCTGTTAGAGCCAAATCAGTTTCGTTGCTTAGAAATACCACGACTCTTACCTTATAATAATTGCTCTAAAAAGCCTCTGATTAACACAACAAACACCCTGATTTTGGGCAATTTTTTCCTTTGAAAACCTAGTACCCATCATAGAACACTAATGATGATGTTCTGACCTAGTTATAACAATATTTTTACCAGATGCTTAAATTTTTCTTTGATTTATAGTCAGTTCCATGTCATATTTCTACGTATTACTCCAAGCATTCCATTTTGCATCGCCTTAGAGGAAGAGTGTTTTTTTTTTCAAAAATTCAATAAACCATAATAATATAAGGGGTTGTTATTTTGGCACCATTTTGGCCAAACTCTAGCCCCACGCTCCTCTCTGTCCAATACCTTGAGGACAAAAGCACATGCATGAACTGAAAGCTCTGTTATAGTAGAGTTCATGGTCAAATTCATTTGGCAGCACAATTTACCATTGGGTTTTACGGCACTTTCAAAATGCCCCCCCCTGGAAGGCTGGATTTTTGGTGCTCAAAGGCCAAAAAATGAGACCCCTCTGAAACTCCAAAACTAAAAGTCAGAGAGGCGAGTCAAAGTGGGTTTTCTCTTCACACATAACTTGTGCCAAGTTTCAGCTAAATCGGTTGACCAGTAAACTTTCGGCCCCTGGAACACTTTCTCAGACAGAGACACTTAAAGCCTTATTCCCATGGAACTTCCACCAGCAAGTGCTGTTGAAAGCTGATCAAGCCTTATTGAACATGAATTCAAAGATATCTTTCAGGAAAATAACCACAGTTTTGACAGCAAAAAACAGTGCTTCAATGCATTTAAATCACCCATTAAAAAAACATTTATGCCCAACAAAGCTGATACAACTTGTCTGTGAAGTAGGATGCAAAACATGTTTTCTTACCTTGATTTTCTATCTATAGTCGAACCTCCCGTAAGCAACCACACAAAATGGGAAGGCTCTGTGGTCGCTTACAGGAGGTGGTCGCTTATGAAAGTTGGACAGCAAGGTTGAAATTTTTAAGTCAACCTAGTTAATGGAGTGGTATATTTATTCTAAAAAAATAATGACAGTTTACTTTGCCCTGCCAATTACTGGTAGTTTTATTGACAAAATCATTAGCTATTCTATGTTACAGTTCATTTATGGAAGTGCACTTAATTAGGTAACGCGCGTTATGAATTTGTGGTGAAAAAATTTTACTTGTGTACCCGACTATAATCTTGTACAGAAATGTCCCCAAAACGTCTGAGGAATGAGAACTTAACTTCTTAAACCGAAACCTGGAAATCTGAGTCTTTTTCTTAAGGGTAATGGTTAATAGTGTAGTTATACATCGAACTAATCAACACAGTAATACAGTCAACTCTCTCTAAGACAAACACCTTTGGAACTAGCACTAAGTGTCCATCTTAGAGAGGTGTCCGTCTTATAGAAAGTCAAATAAAGGGAGTAAAGAGAGGCAGGGACCAACTCTAAGTGTCTGTTTTACAGAGGTGTCCGTCTTATAGAGAGTCAAATAAAGGGAGTAAAGAAAGGCAGGGACCAACTCTAAGTGTCCGTTTTACAGAGGTGCCCATCTTATACAGGTGTCCGTTAAGAGAGAGTTGACTGTAGATGTGCATGCATGTAGACAATAATGACCGCCAAAGAATAAAAAATGGGTCCCTACGCAGTTGAGGGGATTTGGAATGTGTAGCGTGGCTACAGTAAGCCACCAAGAGCAATGGTCATTGGTAGTACACTACGAAGAAGCTGAGCAGTTCCGCGGAGTGCTAAGTTCAATTTTTCGTTCAAGCATTTCCATGGGAACAGCCAAGCTAAAAAATGGGCTTCACTTTTTTGCTGCCACAAATCACTCTCTCATAGTGCATACAGTGTACATGTATGCGCTAGATATAAGATAAGAGTATGCTGGAAATAGGCCAGCAGACTAAACCAGCAACTCGCCTGCTGAAGTGAGCAAAGCCATCTGTAATTGGTGTATAAAATTCAGTGATCACAAGAATAAATTCTGTCATTTGTTAATACACAAAATCTTTATACCAAATGCACACACTGTTTATCTCAGTCTAGGCCTACAGTATACCTGCCAACCTTTTTACATGTATAGGCGTGACATTTTTTATCTTAAGAGTGCCAAGATTTTTCGTAGGGGTCCGATAATATCCGAAGATGTCTGAAGACGTTCCGAAGACTTCTGAAGATGTTACGAAGAGTTCCGTCTAACACAAACACAGGAACACAAAGGAACATTGACTTCCCTACTGAAAAAAGAGAATTCGGAGAAAGTCGATCATCCACGTGCACATAGACTTTTCTTTTCTCTCTTTGGTTCTGGTTTGTTTAAATAATCAATACATTTTTCAAAATGTGTCAGTTAATGCTGTAATGGCTCAAACTTTTCTACCAGGCACGACAAATTGGAACACAGGTGTGCATGAGTAGGTGTGAGATCCAAGTTTTCGATCTGCAGGCGTGACAATCACGCCTCAGGTGTGACACTTGGTGAGGTATACTACAGTAAAAGATGGCAAGCGAACGGTTCAGTTCAACTAGCGATGGACTTTACGAGACCAGTTTACTGACAAATTAAACTCTTCCACATGTACCTTTTCAAGAAGCCTTCTCAAAGTAGTATAATTAGCTACCAACAGAATTTGAACAGAGTGTTTTTGATCAACTCATAAAAGAGGTTTTTGAAGATAATTATTAATTACAAATGCCTCCATATTTAAGCTTAGTTGCTTTGCAGAAGAAGAAACAAAATGAATTGAGTACTTCAAATAATTAGCATTTGTGTAACTACGTTCTTGCTCTTTGCTCTGCTTTGATGTCAGTGATTTTATTATCCTTTGCTTCTATGAACTCTACGTACTATACAATTACTGTAAATCTAAAATGTTCTAGATAGTCATGCAAGCATCATTTTCAGGTGTTTATGCATACAGAGTGTTGTATTTCGACTGATGTTGCCTTTGAGGACTTTCTTAGGTGAAGTTTTCTCATTTGAACTTTTTTATATGGAACTGTGAAGTCTGAGCTTACGCAGTTTATGTGCGTCTAGTTTTAATGCTACATTTCTCGTCCTCTTGATCATGCCATGGCTCGATGTTTGGAACTAAATTGACATTTTCAAGAAAGGAAAATCTTCAGTCTAGACTCAAGTGAAGTTTTGGAGTGACTGGAGTAGAATAAAGGTAATTTTGGAGCTTTTTCTTCAGGCTGAGTAAGACAGCTGAGTTAACTAAAAACATCAAAAGTAATTGCTAAAATGGCATTTATAGGGCCGGAAACTGTCAGAAAACAAGTTACAGACTCAACTCTTTATGAGGTATGTACACTTAATAATGGATGTTTATGTCCATTTTAAGTGTTTTATCCATGTCCTGTGGTCTGGCATGAGTCGTCAATTAAAGATACTTGATACTTTGCGATTATTCCATCATTTGACATCATTCAGACTGCATGCATCAATGATGGAATAATATTATCCAAACATCATCCAAATTAATTTTCGGTCAGTGTCAGCTGGTTATGAAGAAGTATAGACGAGGAATTAAAGCCATTATCAAAATTAATCATGAATGTATAATGATAGTAATTATATTAAACAACTTACATTAATATCAAGAATGACCATAATAATCATGAGATTAACAAGAGCATGCACACCTGCAGCAAATTACCGTGGTGGCATTTAAGGCAACCAATTTTCAAAGTTAATTCACATCGTCTTTCAGAGGATAAAAACTTCATACAGCCACAGTCTAACAGAGTTAGAAACCAGTAACAATCAAGCGGGACATTGGTGCTTATGCCAAAGTAATTCTGAAATTATGCATTATTTCTCAAAGTCACTTGTCAGACAAAGCTGCAGCCCATAGACAAGTACAGTCCTTAACTTCTGGAGCAATGTAAAAATGAGTTGGTTTAAAAGAGAAAGTTTATCAATCACTGATAGCAAATATCATTCTGTTGAAAATTAAAGCATATACCACAGCCCCTTCAAGGCATGGTTGCCAAAAAAACCCTTATCCTTATTACAATGTGTATAGCAGGGTTTCACAGCTGACCAGTGACAACCACAAAACACAGTTTGTGATCTGTGATCCTCTGTGACTGATAGAAGATGGAAACACCATCAAACTGAAAGACGAGGTAAAACCCTTCGCACTACCATATCATGCAGTCCCATGAAACATTAAAGATAATAAAAGTCATGCCACTCGACCTATATTGAACCAGTGCTGTACCTCACTTCCCCAGGGGGAGGACTCCCTTTTATATGAGCCATGTATGTGCCGCCCATGGCCAAAGGATTGGTTTTTGAGCCATTTAGGTTGGAAAACAGGTATGGATTTTGCTCATTCTAGTCTGAAATTGGGTAATGTTATCAAGGGAGCCCACAAGAGTGTGTACAATGTAATGGTATTTGTCATTTCAACTTAGAAAGAGTAAATATAACTGAAATATATCATTCAAACTAAATTTTAACAATATTATTAATCAATTTTTTCTGTTGGCAGTCAACCTAATCTAAGCGATGACGACATAATTATTTATACCTGTATAAATATATATGTCATGTTTGTGACTGATACTCCGGAAAAAAAATTATCCAGGACTCTAAAAAAGGGAATGGATTTTAGTATAGCCATGCAGGTCTTAAAATGGGCGGGCTTAATTTCATGTCAAAACGAAGTTTAGTTTTATCACAGAGAGCAGAAGAGTTATGTTTGACCGTTATATTGATCCCAGTTTAATTCGCATTACTTGATCCCCAGGTAAGGGAGGGGAATTTGCCAAGGTTACTGTCAAAGTTCTTTATTTTCCATTCATAGAGGTACACAGAGCTATCAAAGTTACAACCCCCCTGTCTCTTTGAAATGGGGATCATATTGAGCAGCATAAAATCAAGGCGCATTGAGAGTAGCAAATATAAGGAATAACATGATTGAAAGGCATTTCCATAACAATACCTCAACTTATCCAATCTGCATTTAATTTCACGAGAAGAAACGTGAACCCAAGTTCTCCTACACAGTGGTTTTCATGTCCTTGACTTTTTCCTTTACCAAGTCCCATTTTCCCCTCTGTGTACAGCTTTTGGAAATAGAACCTCCCTCATTTCCTCCAACTCCAGGGTAAAAATGCCTGGCAAATCCCCCCCCCCCCCTCCTCCTGGGGGTACTCTACCAATACTTGGGTATCAAGGTGAGCCGCTGACAGTTTGAAACCCTGGCCCTGTTTAGGACAAAAAGTTCCCAAAATGCATACCCTGTTTAGGACAATGCCCTCAATTTCATTTCCCCGTTTAGGGCAAATGACAAAAGGAACACTGTAGTGCTTTAAAGCCATTTATTGGCAATTGTTACAAAGCAAATTCACGTCATAGTCATTGCTTTTGTATGCTTGGGGTACAGACAAAATCCATTTTGCAAATCATATCAATCGTGCTGGCAATATCCTGTTGACGGACTCATGAAATTATATATACCACGTTTAGGACAGAGAGGTCAAAAACCACAGAATGTTCAGCAGCACATCCCCATGCTATATAAGGGAGTGCCCCCCCCCAAAAAAGTCCTCATACTAGTTAAGTTGTATTTGCCCCCCAGCCTCGACCATGCATCCACACCAGACAGCCGATGACAGGCACATCAAAAACTTCACAAAAGGAAGAAAATGCACAGAGATTTCTTTTTCTCAAGGACTGAAAATTGGCCCACAGGAGGAAGTGAAATTAGGTCGAGTTAAGAGAAGAGTTAATTGACAGTTACTCTGTCCAATGGCATATTCAAGTGAAATCGAACTTCAAGAGTCCGTTAAAGCGAGTGGGGAAGGGAAACAACGCTTGCAACGCGGGCAACAGCTAGTCCATACAGTAGTACACATCCGACAAATCAGCCTGCCTCACTAAACTTAAAACGACATGACAATGAAGACCACAAGATCGTTCAGCGAGGTGACTATAAATTAATAAACGCACTGATTTTCAATTCAGTGAGAAACTTCCGGCTGAAAACGACATGATAACAACAAATAATTTGTACGTCGTCTAGTTTAGTTTTCGTGTGGGCTGCTCGCTTGCTTGCTCCGCGGTTTGCCTCTTCGTCATTACTAAAATTAGTTCATCTGATCGATGTTTGTCATTTTCTAAGGTAGAGATCTTTCTTTGTTTTCAGGAGCGTTTCTACTCGAACAGGAGCTGCCTATAGCTTATTAGTTCCTTATAAGCTTATGTCTGAGGTTATTTACTATTGAACCCAAGTTATAGTTGGATAAATAAATCCATTCGCTGTACGCTACAGAGCGCACGTAATTTCATTTCATTTAAGCTTATTACCGGCGCCGTAACCGGTAGGAAACGCCGTAAAAGGGTCCCAGCAACCCAGTAAATTAGTGCTACAACCAAAACTAATAACTAATAAAAGAAAAATTAACATGCTTACCAATGCTTGAAGTCCAATAATACTGAACAGAACGAGGAAGGAAACCCCAAATAAATCTCGCCGCTCTCACCTTGTTTATAATCACACGCAATTATCGAATTTTAAGCGAAAAGGGAGGAACCCGGAATCCAAAATTTGAAATCGGAATCCGGGATCAGAGAATGAAGTTTTTATCAAGACAAGAAATAAATTAATGAATGAATAAATAAATGAAATGTCTAAAATGAGCGCCCAAAAAAGTTGGCCTTCCCTCAAATTTTGGTCCATAACATCGGCCCGAAAAATCATGACCCTCATTTGAGATAGCTTCCTTCCAGTCATTCAATTGATTCCAACACGGGAATCAATTTAGACACAATTGGAAAAATTCTGGATGGGATTCCGATCAGCTCTTTACAGAAGCATTAAACAACACCCGTATAGTGGAGGTTCATTGGGCTGCCGACTGCCCAATGCAGTGGTGTCTTGGTTTATACTTTGAGAAGTATAGATTATAAGTACACTTTTTTCCGGCTTTGGTGTATAGCTACTCCTAACCGGTGGAATGGGATAGAGACATATATCTATACTTGGCCTTTTGAATCAAGAAACGATTTGCATTATTTTTAACTGGGACACTTCCACGACGCACCCCCGCCCCTCCCCCCAATTTCTCTGCCCCTAAAATATAGCATGACAATATAACGTGACTAATTTGATCTAACCGGAAGTTCCAAAATTATTGTCGGTCAACGCTTATAAGACGTGACAGGGTCAATTTTGGTGTGTAAAATACCATCAACGAACTGTAAATTCTTGTTTCTTAAAACTCGCAAAGCAAATTTTTTCAGTTTTATTTCTGTCGGATATTGCATTTAAAGCCCATCTAACTATCCATGGCAAGTGAATATGTTTATTTGACGGAGCGATTTACAAATAGCATATTCCCTCCGTGGGGACCATGGGAGGGCATTGTTACTGCAGCTCCCGCACAGGTTAATAACATCATCAAATACTGCATTTAGATAATCATTCGGCGCAGATATAGGGCCAATAACTCCACGAAATAATTTTGTGTTCGTTCCAAATCGACTTCGAAATTTGTTCGCCAGACGACCTAAAATGACCCATCCCCTTCCCGCAAAAATCGGTCCTACTGAAGAGGAAGTGGGACAAGCAACACCTTCTGGGTGAGCCGTCCGTCATTTTCGTCCTTTTTCGACGGAGAAAGCCCATTCCATAGTTGGGCGCAACAAGCAGCTCATTAATAATAGAAAATCATCTGAAGCGCATTGCGCGGACGTGGGGTTTCATTCCTATACGTGTTATAGGCTTCTGACGTCCTGTAACTCGAATCCTTAATCCTAGCACCTTCAGTGACACTGTAAATTACATTCACCGGTGCGCGTATACGCGCGTATGCTTACATATCCAGTCGTAAGGGGAATTCCACTATTAAAGGGCCGGCCAGCCAGACCAGTTTATTCCTAAACTGTACGTACGACAGTTATGGGTTTAAGCACAAATTTCTAGAAACGACTAATATTTCATTTTCAGCATGACCGGTTCGGCTGGCCAGTTCTGACTTCTTGTAATGACCCTAAAGCTGGCTCTGCGAAAATGCAAAATGAAGCAAATCCCGCGTTCCGATTGGCTGCCTGAGCGGGCAAGTTGGTCCTTAAAGTGCGCTCTCGAAGGGAAAAAGACAGGACAACGTTTTGTAACAATAAATTTGATCACTATTTGGAGAAAGGGTGAAAGCCAGAGTACAGGAAAGGAATTACACCTTGTTGGAAGAAGTTGTTTTATTTAGGCAAAATGAATGCGTCAAAAACTGATAAATTATAATCACTCACTATCGCAGCCGTGATGAAAAATATGCAAAATAAAAGTACAAAAAAGTAGAAAATGATGAGGAAGAATTTCAATAATTTTACATAATATAAATGTCTCTTTATCACAGACATATCATATATAAATCTTATCTCTTTTTTCGACAATTTCTTGGACGTTCTCTTGTTGTTCGTTTGTTTGTTTGTTTGCATTATTTTCCCACTCCATGTCACAATAGAAAATAAACAAAACTGTTAATTAAGCCGTTCTGAGCTAATTTTTAGGTCTGTTTTGTTTGTTTTTGTTTTGATTTTCACTGGCTTCCCCAGTCAGGTAAATTATGCGAACAAAACGTGTTCATCTCATTAACTGGGAATCTCCTTTATGTCCATCGAATACCCACGGACATTGCTAAAAAAAGGGAAACTGGTCTACTTTCTCGGCAATCTGCCTTCACCAAGAACAAGTCAACGTCAAAAAAGAAGCAACGATCATAACAACAACGTGTGGAAACAAACAGTCACTGACTCAGACTGTAGCATTGCATCTCCACTAGTCAAACGATTTAAGTATTTCTTAATCAGTGTTAAATGATCCTTGGCCCACACAAAAGTCTTTCATAAACGTTTGTACAAACATCAGCGTCTCATTGATTTCTGTTTCTTCCCTTTAGTCCTGAATAACTGGTGCTTTCCGCTACCCCCAAATAATTGATGATTTCACGCACTGCGCAACGATTCTTCTTTATGGGAGCCATACGCAAGGTCAAAATAATGCCGACAAGCCAGCTCAGGAGAGAGGAAAAGCTACAGGCTGGTTCCTACCTGAACCTTAACTTAAGGTTGTGTCCTGATAATATGCTCAAGAAGTGAGATATATCGGTTCTTCATTCCCTTGGCGTAGTACTGTAAAGTGGATGCCGACAAATTGGACAGGTGCGACTACAACAAAAAGAATAACCCTTCCATGAATACCGAATGTGCGATAATAATAATAATAATAATAATAATAATAATAATAATAATAATAATAATAATAATAATAATAATAATAATAAGGATTATCAATGGATAGGAAAAACCATTCTGCTTTTTTTTTCATTTTAAATTTAAGATAAATGCCCACACACTCAACACCTGACTAAAACGCAGACTCAACAGTAAGAAACACCTTATGCATCTTGCACCACAGGAAAAGTATTGCTCAGTAGCTTTACTTAGTAATTAAATGGTCACAATTTAGTATGTTATCTACAGCCTTCAAAGTTAGAACTACCACAACGACGTTACACAAAGGCAACACGTACAAGTACTGTTTTTATTTCTGAAGTGAGGCCTCTGTGTATATCTTCAACTCTGGGTCCCATTCCGACGCGCAATACAATAAATCTGACCAAAAACTATTCTTGCATGACAGGAACCACCTTGTACCACAAACAGTACCACTAAAAAGAATAACTCAGTAGCTTTCACTTTAACGGTAATAATTAACTTTTGAGTCTGTCGATGAAATCCTTAAGGAGAACCACCTTGCAGAGCATAATAAACATTACCACAGGTAAGTATTGCTCAGTAGCTTTACTTGAATTCTGGATTTTAGGATTCCATGGACAGACTCCAGATTGAGAATCTCCTTGTGCAGCACAAAAAACGGTGCCACAGAAAAGTACTGCTTCACTACTGTCATGCTAATTAGGGCAACGAAATACTTGGCATACACAAAGAAAAATTGAATGAAATCATCATAAGCTCTTACGACCCATCCGAAAATCATTCACCTTCACACCACTCAGGTTAACTAGCTTGCCAAACAATCCATCACCTAGCCAATACGATGTGCATGAAACTGAATAGGTTATAAGACCCTTATAACAAGAAGGGTGAATCTCCTCTCTCAGCGTCATATAATACAACACACAGCTCCATGCCATGTCAAGATTAGAGGGAATTACTTACATGCCATTCTGGATCATGGCAATGGCACATTCGCGATGAACCTTGTGTGAACAAGGCAATATCTGGCATCCACTGAACGCATCCTACGTAACAATGAACAAGAAAGCGGTAAGTTATGGAAGGTATTATACAAGCAACATAAACTTAGTGAGAACGCGGCAGTGTACTGTTACAGCTATGTTCTACTTAAAAGACCTATTCTTGACTGTCTTTTCAGAGAACAGCAGCCCTACCAGTATATCATTTGAGTTACCTAGAGTATAATTAGTTAGAGAGGGAGGCAGTATCAAGCCTCCACTCTGCTTCCCAGTCGTTCCCAGCCCCATCCCTGGATGGAAGGAAGATAGGAAAATATATTTCTCTATGCAAATAAGTAAGATTGTATCATACACAGGTGGGATGGGCACAGAAGACATAGTTAAAAATGCTAACATCTGTGTCGAAGTAAAATAATTCTACTGTATTCTGCACTTTTGACTGATGATCTCAAGTCGGCAATATCAGTATAGATCATCTCCCAGGATGTAAAAGGGATGGGATACTCGTCGCCTCGTTTAAACCTTAAAAATTGCACATTTTATTTATTTCCCTTTGCAGGTATCGCTTAGGGCTGTGTGGGAAGAAATCAAAAAATTTCACCATACTGTGTTGGTAGTAATAAGACCGATCACACATGACACCACTGATGACATCTTTATAGCAGTTAAAGTAACTTTATCTCTTATTTGGCTATCTGTGTTAGAATGGTATCATTTAGGTTTAATAAGGAATGGTAATACGACTGAGTGGAGTACGTGAGAACCAATCAAATTCGAGAATTTTGTTATTGACACAATTAACGCCAAATTTGATCCCAGTTGGTGGTTGAATCCTTCAAGCTCCAAGGGTGACAAACATTTGAATTCTCCATACAGTAAAACTAAGAAAACCAATCAAACAGAGCACACGTTCTTGACTGTTAAACAAATTTTCCCCATTAGTGCAATAGGAAAGTATAGAAAACAGAGCGCAGAACATGCATGTTTTTGGACTTCGTAATGAAGCTTGTTCTGTCAGTGTTCTAGGCCTTACTTCAATGTTTGTAAATAAAAAAAATAAATAAACAAATAATGGTGTAAAGGGCTATTTCCATTTTTCCTGCGAGAAACCTCACACCGATCACGTTACAGTCACCCAGGAGAAAAAAAAAGTTTAAAACTCACCTCCAAGCAAATACAGCATTCATCGTGGCCCGAGTCAGGCCGACACTTGTGATTTCCCTCGAGTCGTTTGTCCAAACACACATTACATACTTCACAGTGGAATGATTTGTCCTGATGAATCCTGGGTGGTAAAAAAAAACATCACTTAAATAACAATAACGCTTAAGTGAATTGGACATGACAAAAAGGAACAAAAGATTTTCACACTTTGTGAGTGATTTTAACTTAAGGGATTATGTTATGGTGAGTTGCACATTTTTGGACCAGACCTGATTGGGGACAGTGTGGAATGGACCACACTGGGGAAATAGATAGGACAATGAAAGCAAGAGTTTGCTAATATCGTAGGTTTAGTAGGACAACCAACAGAACAGGTTGGGAAAAGTAAGAAAGAAGCCACTGACATCTCGTGCCTATAGCCCTAATTCAGCCGAGATATTAGGGGCGACAGAAACTGCCCAGAATTTAAAAAAAATTTATAAATAATAAAAATAATATGATTTTAGTAGCACCAAATCCACAAAGTGGCTCTTTGTGGACCATATTTTGCTTAAAATTGGAATTTGGAGATGTTGGTTATTTAACTGGAGTACCCCTGAAAGAAAAACCTCTCAGGGCAAGGATAAGAACCAACAACAAACTCAACCAACATGCGGTGTGACTTCCACTTTGGTGGAATCAACTGCTCTCACCAATGCATCATCCATGCTCTCCCTGCATGGATGCCACCAACATCAGTGTTTCAAATTCTCCGACTTTTCCCTGATCAAAATTTCCCTGACCAAATAAATACAAATAGTAAGATATGGCAGTGACAGTAGTGGACTCCAGCTTCCCCTTACCACTGTCCTTTCCACCCACTGATATATTTTAAATTAACATTTCGCCTTTTTACTCGATCTTCCTTTCAGGAAGAGACGGGTATAGTTCTGGCCTTGGTTTTTAGTTTTTTCTTCGTCCACAAATCACCGTCTGCTCTTTAAAACGCATGCGTGAAGAGGCGAAATATCACGTGATCGATTTGCGGTAAATTGGCTTTCGGAGGCAAAATACCCTTGAAAAATCATTTGGGCTGTAGTGCGATAATTACACAATGCACATTTTCCCGCTGTATAATTGTAAACTAAAAGAAGGCCGGGTTCACGCACTCGAGTGTCTTGTTCATTAAAAAAAACAACGTTGAGATCTAAGTGACCTCAAATATTTCTAATCTTTCAGCCTTGAAGTGATGTTATATTTTCCCTGACTCTAAATAAGATACCATGACTTTTCCATCACCTTGAAGAATTTTTTTTCCTTGACCATTTCCTGACCAGTGGCAACCATGCCGTGGAACCATCTGCAGAGTTCACTGCATGGTTGCCCATAAGAGCACTGATGGAAACTTTGATTTGTTGTAAGAGTTTAAAATTAAACTCCAAATTCTTACTGATAAAAATGTTTATGTGAGTGGCCACGCCCAGGGAATTAAGCCACAGTCTGACTCAAAATTTAAAACCGCACAACAGCTGCTTTTGAGAATAACTTTAAAGATGTCACGTTTGGGATCGCTCATAAAACGTTATTTTACAACAAAGAATACAATATTGTTACTCACCGACATATTCCACATTTCTCGCAATGATAGGGATTCTTGTCCACACTAGTAAAATGTTTACAGATGGCACAGAAATAAGCAGACATTTTCCCTCCACACTTACGGCACTTGGCACTGTCTTCGCCAATCTATAACAAAGAGAGTCAGTAAAAATTTTTGCCTACAAAGGAAGTTAAGCAGCCATGGAAAGGCCAGGGATGCTTCCTGAGACATTCAAGGAGTGGCATCACAGAACTTTACTCAGAGACACAAGAAGCCAAAATGCGCACCACCTGTGATTGACCTTAATTTTAACACAGTCGACTCTGTCTAACACAGACATTGCTGCGACCAGTGCTAATATCCATCTTAGAGAAGAGTCCACGTTATAGAGATTCAAAGAAACTGACTGAAGAATGGCAGGGACCAACTTTAGGGTTCATTTTAGGAGAGTGTCCGTCTTACAAAGAGATGTCCGTTAAGAAAGAGTTGACTGTAAATCTATATTTAAATTTCTGTTATTGTACAAACAAATGTGTAAATGATCGGGGTAAAATGGAATGATCACGAAAGGGAAACTGGCTCAGTTTTTAGACAAATGAAATAATGTATTTAACACGGTGCCGAGAACGTAATTTTTGCAGGTTGATACTTACGTAGGTTATAAGGGTTCAGTAAACAACAAAGAAACCCACTTTTCACTGCTCCTAAGAACACTGTATGAATATTGTGTTGAAATTTCAAGACCAATGATGTAAATTAGACTTTGTTCACCTAATTGACTTACGCCTGGTTGTCATTGTAATCTGTAACGGTCTACGTCAATCTGCGATATGATCGGAAATTGTTTACATCGGACGAATTGAGACGATTTCGACACTACAGAAATATGCTCCAATTTATTTGAGTGACTGAAACATGCCACTTTTGTTTGACACTATTTTAGGGGGAAAATGGTACCAAGTATGTGTCTGAAATGTGATACCTACTGGTCGCTGATCTAGATCCAGATCAAATGGAAACCAGGCTTACTAGTCCAAACATACCCTGAATATCTGGGTCATTTTAAAATTTCAAAAGAGCTTCCTGATCACTATTATCTTAAACATATCTAGTAATTTTATCTTGCTTAAACCAAGGATCAACTTACGCAAACACCTAATATAACGTGATAAATATTCGAGGAAATTCTTCAAGTTTGTTTTTACCTCCAAGTTCCTTTGGTCGCTCAAAAAAGTGGACTTGTGGACAAGTCTACGCATTCTATAATCCTTAGAGAATTATTCAAAAACCTTTCTCCATTTACACTCACTGAGGGAGACCTCAATGTTATTAATGTAACCCTTACTCTCAGACGGTTTAAGGTTGACCTTCATCAAGGCTTCAGGAACGTCTGACGATAAGCAATACCTTTCTCAAGGGCAGCTTACTAAAAGGTACGTTGAAAAGAGACCTTAGTCTTACGTTAGAATAAAAGTTACCTCCTGTTCATGCTGACAGTGAGAGCACTTCAGATGAGTGGCGTGACAAGCTTTAGCCTCTTCATTGTCACAAGCTTTTGAGATGTTGTGGCAGCGATGGCATGGATAGAACTGTGTGCAACAAGGGAATCGCACTCTGCAGTGCCGCTGATAATGTTCACATAACCACTGGGAACGTGCGTTGATAGCCTCTTGTTGTTGTGGCCAGTTTTCAGCTTCTCGCAATTCTCTCTCTTCTCTCTCTCTCCTTTCTCGAGCTCTCTGTTCTCTGATCAACTGTTCTTTCCTTTCTATCTCCCTTCCAAACTGTTCTCGTTCCTCTCTCTCCCGAAGGACACGTTCCACAAGGGCACAAGCTTCTGCGACACGCCGTTCCAGAGCAAGCAAGGAGTTGTCCGAGGCCTCTATTGAATCAGTACCAAAGTCTGTGTTGTTTAACACCGAAACTCTACTGTTGTCGGTGTCACCAAGACGAGGTTCTAAAACAGATGTATCATGAGTAGATCTCGCTGCCAAAACACCATCAAACGTTGTGGAATTTCCAAGCTGATACCGTGCAGCTGAATTTGCTTCATCATCAATGTTTCCAGTTGTTGTCCTTGAATTTCCAAGTGCTAAATTTGGTTTCTGAGCCGGCTCATCTGTGCCCTGATTACAAGTAAAAGCTGAAGCAGCATCATCACCAGCAAATCTATTTGCATCATGAGCAGGGTCCGAAAGCTGCTTATTCGAAGTGCTACTAAATCTTTGCGCATTATATACAGGATCCCCAGGTAGTGTTGGTGCTGCATCTGGCCATGAAGGGTCAGCAAAACTTGAACCAGTCATTCCTGGATAACCATTTAAAACAGGATCACTTGCCATAGGAAGATACGGCGTTTGCTGTGCTGATGCCAAACAAGTCTGTCGATCAAAAAGGTCAACTCCTGCAAATCTACTGCTACTATGTACCATATCACTTTGAAGGGAAAAGTTGTTTGCAACAGCTGAAGTATTTCTTGAAAAATAGTTACTATACAGTGAGAAAGAACCATGTCCTAAATGGCTGGGCCAAGGTCCTGAGTTGTCACTGAAAGGTTCTGCATAAGAAGGGCCAACCGAATGTCTGTTAGACCCACTTACAAGTGAATGTCCAGTTCCACCAAATGGCTCTGTCCCAAATGCAGCCTGGCAATTCCCAAAGTAAGGCTGGGCTCTGCTAGATTGAGATATACCACCATCAATAAAGGAAGTCCCCCGTGATGGAAAGTCATTGAAGAGAGAATCAACGTCAGTTTGATAGATACTGTCATGAAGGGCCTTGTCTTGGGTGTGTCTTGCTAAGAAGTCACCAGCTAAGCCATCAGTTATATAGAGAGCAGGTTGTGTCGGCTTTGGTTCAACATCTGAACGTTGAGCCTTTTTTGGTCTGGCACCAAAACACTCCCAATCTCTTGCAGCGGATGATTGTGTCCTAAGTACTCTTTCTGCTGTTGAAGAGGTTCCTTGCTGTGTTAATGGATGGTTTCCTCCATTTGCACCGCTTTGAGTTCCAACAATCTCACCAACAAAACTCTCTGAGGAATCTGTTCCTGCATCTGCACTTGTGCCAGAATGTACTGTTTTTATTGCTCCGTCGCAAGAATCAACAAATTCTTTTTCTTCATCAATTTTTTCCCATTCAGACTTCTCAGTTGCTTTATCAAGAAGCTCTCTGTCCCCACCAGCCAAGAAACATTCATTGTTCTCAAAAGCTGAATAAAAATGGCGTGATGCTACTATTGGAGAGCCATCACACTCCACGTCAGCGTAGTAGAATTTCGAAGATCGTTCAGTCTGCTCTTTAGTACATGCTACGTTAGGGTCAGTGTCTCCTGAGATTTCATCATTTCTACAAGCCTTACTAGAGGGTGTCGTCAAAATAGGTGAGCCATCAGTTGTATCACTTGATGACTGCAAGGTGCGACTAGGATCAGCCACCACTGGGATTTGTTCAAAACTGGATGACAATAACGAACTATCATTAGAACTTGACAAATAACCGTCTGAAGTAAGAGTGGGGAATTGGGAAAATTCTTCAGCATTGAGAGCACTCTTCATGGATAAATTACTGCTTTTTTCACTCTCACTTGAGACAGCGGTGTACGTGTTGGTTTCCCCTGAATTTTCTTTGAATGCAAGTGGTGAATTCTTATCCAGGTCAATTTTTGCTTCCTCTGTTGTTAATGATTTATCATTTTCTTCAACACCCTTCAGTTGCATCGAGTCTCCTCTGATACTCACACCTGTAAACACTCCATCTCCTGTAAGGTGCTTCCTTCCATGTCTATTCAGTTGTACCCTTAAACTGTAATCTTTAACAGATGTAATGATGGGTGACTTCTCAACACGACCAGGTAATCTATTTTCTCTCGCCGACAAGCTCTGACCGGAAAGAATGTCTGACCCTGAAGGAAAATAAGCAAGCAAGGACACTGGTAAAAAAGAGCACAGACATCCTCTATAAGCACAGTCCTTGAGAACTGAAATAATTGACCGGCTACCCTATCCAGTGAATTCACTACATTACCGTCCATGAAGCTTAACTCCTCGTGAAGACTGCATTTGGTTTGGAATCATTCAGATCTTCCTTAGCATTAGTGCCTTTCTCCTTTTTAATTTCAAGGGTGAATGCTACATGTAACAGGCTGGGGAGAAGGGAGGGGATTTGTGACTGTTCACCCTCCGTCTTCACCCAGAAACACATCCCCACTAAAACAACAACTATGCTGCATTTATTACAAAATTCCTGATTAGCCCAGTGTTCTGATTAATAGCCCTTTCCACTTTTTTCTAACTTTCGACAAAGACCTATTAGCATAAATTCCAAAAAAACTAAAACAAGTAGTTGCCAAGTCAGAGAGTGATATTTTAGACATGACATGCCAAGTCACTCAAAAGTTGCCACCGTCACCACCCCCTATGAAACTTCTATGAAACCCTATGATTTTGCGAGTTACAGATGTTTCTTTTCAACTTATCACTCTCAAACTTGGTGCCTTCACTGATTATAAGGCAATGACAGATTTTTGCTAACTGATCCTTGTCAAAAATTGAAAAAAAAAAACAAAACCAAAAAAACATGGAAGGGTCAATTATATGTAAACTACTTTAACATTCATTTACCAACAATAATGTGTATTGCTATAATTTCAAACAAGAAATGATTAGGAATTCTCATACCATGTTTTGCAGCTGTTAAAGGTAGCTGTATTCCAAGTTTCTCCACAAGATCATATCGCTGAATCCCTGCAAGCAGGTTTGCAATATAATCGCAGGGGAATACTCCATTTGTCTCTAGTTCTTCAAACAATTCAAAGGCCTCTGTTATCCGTGCTAGTCTGAAACCATTGACCTGGCTTTTCACCAGAAACTTGATCTTTTTCACCTCTTGTGATGATAATGAATCAGAGATCTCTAGGAGTCTAGAATGCAGGGAAATCCCTAAAAGAAAAAAATCAAGGAAAAAAACAAAAATGACCCAAGCCAAATAGATCACAAACCTTGGGAAAGATGATTGCTGGTGGGATTGAAGAAGAGGGCCATTAAAAGAATTATGGCTTTAAAGGGGAGGTCAAAAGAAAAAATGGTGGGCTTAAAAGGGGGTCACCTCCCAAAAAACCCTTCAAATTTTGCAGTGCCAGCATTTGTAATAATGCAAACAGCCTATCAGAATGCCAAAAACCAGCGTTTCTGACATTCAGAAAGTTCAAATTTTCCGGGGGAAGCATGCCCCCGAATCCCCTACTCTATTATGCCCCAAAAGGCAATTCTATCCCACTAAAATGCAAAAAAGCATAAAAGCATACCAAATGGAAAGTTTCAAAGGAAAAAATAACAAAACAAGGGGGGGGGGGGGCCGCTCCCGAAAATTTCTTATGAAGAGGGGGGTCATCATATACTACAGGAGCTACCTGTCAAATCCCCCAGGCCCCCTCCCCCATTAAAAATAAACGCTCCCTAAATCCTGGCGCTGATTCCATTGACTCCTGAGACAGACGGATGCTAACAACAACAGTGTAAGCCATAATGTTGTATTAGACTTGAAAAAAGAGTGGTGCATTTGAAAACCTGGAGCTCTCTGCAACTCGACTGAGAAACAGCTAACAAAATTTAATGCTCGCTGTTGGCTGCTTAAAAAAGCCAAACTAACGGCCACAGGATAATGACTATTTACAAAATAATTCTAAGTGTGTTTTTCCCATCTGAGTGTCAAGGAACACCTATTCACACACATGTCCAATACTCTCAACCAGATTCCAGTGGACAAAACCCGGAGTCCAACGGAGTCTAGTCGAAAATTGAAACTGGAAGTACAGTAGAGTCCACTTGAGTTACCGGAAGTAACAAGTTTAGTCATAAGATGAAAACGGAAGTGTAAACAATACTTAGATGAGGGTTGGAAAGTCGTCCGATGGAGTCCATCGGATCCATTGGAAACAAATTGATTCCGATGGAATCTCAGGAAGTCTAGTCGTGCCATGAGTCAAAACAAGCACACTGCACGTGTGACATAACTCGTTCTTTAAGCCCCAAGTCAAGACTGGCAATCCTAACAGGCAACAGAACTCATTCTTAAAGCCATGAGTCGAAACCACAGGGAGCCCACACAATCTCCTTGTGTAGCCGATTGTTATTTTATAGTAAATGTTCTGGATTGACCGTTTTCCTCACCTATACCCTATATTATAAGGAACAGTCAACGGCGAAATGCAACTCCTTCAAAATCGCTCAAAAAACCGCTTTTGAGGTAAAACGACGACTATATACCACAGGTAAGGTAATTCAACGTTTATTTATCACTGATTTATATACATAGTTAGCGATATATCACTATAGGTGAAGCAAACGGTAAATCTAGTACATTTACTATAAAATAACAATCGGCTACACAAACAGATTGTGTGGGTTCCCTGTGGTTGAAACAAGCACGGTACACATAAGTCGTTCTTAAAGCGATGAGTCAAAACAAGCACTAAACATGCAAATGTTTTGAAGAATTACCTTAATTATACTACTACATGAGAAATTTCTGCAATTTGATTGGCTTAGAGCAGTGGTATTTCAGCTTAATTTGAAATACCTACATGTGAAAATTTCAAACCTTTCGCGGGTACAGTAGTATAAACAAATAATAGCATGATTTGTGCGGGATATTTGGCATAAATACCACTTGTGATATTACAAAATTGTCTCAAATTTCACTTGCCTAACGGCTCGTGAAATTACGTACAACAATTTCAAAATATCACTTGTGGTATTTATGCCAAATATCACTACAAATCATGCTATTACCTATACAAATTACTCTTAAGGTAAGGATGAATTGAATGAATAATAAAACAGTTATTGAATTCAGCTTTCATACATAAATTAATTATTGACATTCAAAAGGGTGTTTTGAGCCAAAAGTCACAAAGCTCTCCTCTGATCTTATTATCATAACAGGGCTGTCACTAAAGGGCTGGGCACTGGGGAATTTTCCTGGTTACTTTCATAGAAACCAAAAAAAAACCAAAATAACTTCCTGGCCGTTCAGTTCCCTGCGACCTCCTCAGCCTCATCAAATGCCTCTTATTGCCTGCAACTCTGCTATGTTTCATGTTCTACATTGGTTACCAAAAACTTCAGCCTATAAGCCCTGGACTTAAAATACTTTGTAAGGGGATTTAGAAGGCCTTCTAAACAGGGGGCTTGGGCTTAAAACCAGACCAAAAAGAGAATTTTAAAACAAGCTACATAGCAGTGATGATCAAAGTACGTTTAGCATTTCAAATAATAAATAGAATTCCTTTTAATGCAAGATAGAGGAAGGTGGGGGGCTTATATAGCCGGATGTGTTTTTTTGTTTACAAGTAGATTGGCCTACAGCAAGGGGGCTTATTAGCTGCAGTTTACGGCATCTTGAATCCTGCTAATAAGTTTTTTTTACATCTCCGACTAACCTGGGTCATGCCATGAAGCTGCTCCACCAAGAAGCCTTCCACGGCGCTTTCCTTTGTCTTCAAGGAACAGGAATTTTCCCAGTTCAACACTCAGTTTCTGTTTCTCTTCTTCACTCTGCTTCAGCTGTTCCTTCAGTTGCCTTATCTCTAGTTGTAACTCGAGGCACTCCTTCCGGGAAGCTGCAAACTCATTCTCAAAATCACCTGATAGAGATTCTACAACATTTCCCCCAGAACTTGCAGTTGATGATGGTATTGAAATGCTCTCAACAGGTTCACAAGGACCTTGCTCCTGCGAGACAAACTGTGTTCGCTCAAGTATCATCCAGCTGCATGGAACAACTAAGTGTAAATCAAGGAACCAAAGATGTATGTCAAAAGAAGACCGAAAGAATTAATAAAACTGGGAAGAGAGAATTAAGGTGACAATAGGCTTATCCTGTGGTTGTGTTTACCACATATATTTTTTAATTACTCAAGTTTTTAACTACCCAAAGGTAAAGGCTACCCATCATAGTTAAACAGTTTGTATAATGTCATACCTTACATCAGAGTTAAATTTTTTTTGTATTGTGCTGGGCGTTATGCAAACTTTGAAGGGATTTTGGGTTTTCCTGTTCCATCAGTCATTTGAGTGTGGGCGGGGTTAATGCAAATCACAAAGCAACATGCTCGCCCAGCTTAGCCTGCAAAAACAAACTAAACTGAGAAAGACTCCATACTGCTCAAGAATAGGGAAGGAAATCGCTTAGCTGAGTGGAATTTTTTTGAGCCTGTCATTGCTTTATTCCTGCAAGTGGGGTAGACATTCCTAAGAAAGATCAGAAAAATCTTTGAACCCGAACTAGTTGATTATTGCCTGAAACAAGACGATCACAAGCAATGAACCTAGCCTGCATAGCTGGTTTGTAAAGTGAGAGATCAATTTGCAAGAAAGTGGAACCAATTACAAAAAAGAAAACAATAGGGGAGGGGGCGAGGGGTGAAGGCAGTGAGAAAAACCACCTGTGCTGCATTCAACTCCTTAAGATTTTGAAAATGCCTCTTCAAAGGTTGTGAAAGGAGGAGTTTGGCTTACCAGTGATGTAACTTGTTTTGAAGTCTGACGTCAGCTGGCAAACTGTCGCGCCAAAGTTTTGTTTTAAGTTTATGACCTTTTTGTTTTTTTGTTTTTTTTGTTGTTTTTATCAGTGCTGTGCACTCGTTATTTAGGAAATAATTTGTTTATCAGAATTGGATTGTTGAATTGCTTCACTATGAGATAATGAGATTTTAATGAAAGTCTCATTAGTAAAAATTTTCGTTACACAGGACAAAAGCAAAAGTCTGAAGAGTTCACACACAAAGCGACTGTTGCCTTTGCAAGGTATTTTTTTCTCATTTTCCAGAAACATGTCTCGTTCAGAAACAGCACATTTGCTTTTATGAATTATTCTTCAGTTTTAAATTCTGTGGAGATTTAGAACCATGTAACTTCTTGGCGTCTAAAATTCTTGCTATGAATCACATTGAGCAAACACACATCTCTGACACAAGGCGACTGTTGATTGCAGTTGTTTTCACTAACAAATGTGCTAGATAATTTTTCTCCTTTTTTGGAAATATTTTACTGAAATAATTCACTGCCCTGCTGTTCACATTCTCATGTGAACTTAAACAAACAGTGCAAAAAGAACATGTATGTCATTTTGATAAAATTATGTCTGACATGTACTAACCACTCTTAGTTAACCTGGAATTAGTCTGCATGCAAGGAAAAGGGAAAGGTCTGAGCACAGGTGACCTGGAATGATATTCTTACACTGACCTTTTCCAGGCTGTTCCATTTGCTGCATTTCGTCATCTTTATTATAAGTAGGAAGTTCTGTTGGTTGCACCATGTTGTTACTGGGTAAATCTCCTTGTTGTTTTTCAGTACAATCACCTTGTATTTCCTCATAATCATTCTTGAACAACTGTAGTTCAGGTTCCCCCTTTAATTTGTACGATGCATCTAGTGTAGTTAAGAAGGAACAATGAAATGCAAATGGCATCAATATAACAACAAAAACAAATTGATCATTCTATCAATCCAGTCTGTCGATCAACAAATAATGATCTCACCTTAGTTGATAGAGCACTGCAGCCCGAACACAGAGGGAGGTGTTTGAATTCCGTTGAACCCAGACCAGAAATTTTTTTGAGGCTTAATTAGCAACTGTTTAAACTGCGATGGTCATATCTTCATTAAACAGGGTTCATACTTTTTTAAGCTCTTTAAATTCCATGACTTTCCATGATCTTTTCAAGTTTTCCATGACCTTAAGTTTAGCTGGCACTTTTGAAAATTTTCAAAACTTTCTATGTTTTAGCATATTTTGACCTAAGACAGTTCAACAGAGACACAAACTCTGGTGTCCACCAAAATGTGTGCCATTGGTGCTGTTAAATTACTCCTCTTGTCCTTAAAGGTATATGATCAAATACATATACACAAAAATGAGACTTACATAGAACGAAAGTTATACTACCTACTGTATTAACTGAAATTATTAATTTTACACTTTCGATTGCTACATCTTGAATTTAAAGCATTACTAAAAACGAGCAAAAGAAAAGAAAAGAAAATATGAGCAGACAGACAATAAAAGGACCTCTGATAACTTAATCCAAGTCGCTATATACTTGTCTAAAATAGTAGGTCTAAGAGAGTTTCTGAAACTTATCAAAATTATTGTCTTTCCTAATAATATTATAGTCTGGTAAGGAGTTCCATATCTTTGAAGTAGCTGCAGTAAATGATTAGGAGCCCATTATACGTTATATGTTTACAACAGATGTTACTTAACTTTAACATTTCCTGCTTCTTGTTTGGCTGATATAACTAAAGTTGTTACACATGATGGTGATGCAGGGATGAAAGCCCGGGAAACAAAGTAGCAGAGAGGCAAAAACAGAACTGAAGAAGCACAGTAGATCATAGAGGCAGAAAAAACAACAGGCAAAGTGATGCAACTGGGGCACAGGAGGCTGTGTTCAGCTAACCACTCCACTCCCTTTAAACAAATTAGGGAGCTTAATAATAAGCAAAGGCATTTTTGAGCGGTGCACATCAACCAGAAGTGAACTTTTTGCTGTTCTTGGGCAGTGCATCTTTATAATTAGCAATACAAATTTGTTACAAGAATCAAGGCATATAAAAGGGAAAAGGCCTTACTTCCCCACAGCAACAGACAAAGACAGATAATTATATTGGGGATTAAAAGGTCAAAAAATCTCACCATCCAAAGTTGCAAAGCTGTCAGTTATGTGATCCTCTTCCTGTGAATCCATGTAGCCATCTCCCTCAGATGACACATCACTATCAGCATCTGAACCTTTCTTAGCCTTTTGCTGCTTTTTTTGTCCAACACTGTGTGTGTCTCTCATAGCTCTTTTGTCGGTGAAAGGAACGGGTAGTTCAACTTCTAGTGCACAAGATACGAGGGACGTCAAATGTTGACCATTACATATCCTTTTTATGCCACCTAGAATAGGTACGGCTACACTACCCATTTTACCCACAGGCAAATGGTTGTTGTCCACGGGGAAGCAAGTTTTTGTGGCGACCGATTTTCTCAAGGTGAAATTGCCTCGGGGAAATTTCAATGTGAACAAATTTCTATTGGTTAATAAGAACCTAAAGCGGCTCAACCCATCATGAGGGATTGAAACGTACCAAAAAGTAGGAATTACGTGTTGTTTACGCACTGAGTTCGTCTTGGCGCCAAATCCAGCAAGAAACTGGATTCCATGTTTGAAACTTCAGCAGCATTTAATTAGCGCTGCTCTGAATGTTTTTTCTGTATTTTGCACTTAATAAATTCAAAAGCACCTTGAAACACTCGTAAGCTTTCTTTACATGTGGTCAAGAATTATTTCCTTATGATGAAGTCATTGCAAACATTTTTGTGAGACCCATATTTTTGACTTCTGAGCAAAGAAAACTTCTTCCTCTTTACATTTAGTCTCAAAATTTAAGGCTGAATCGCTCTTTCTAAGCTTAATTAACGTGGAATGGCTTTTATTAGTACGATTATGTGAGCCTTCAATGTTTACAACAATGACCTCAAAACTGGGTTTAAGTTTTTCTTCCCTTTAGCAATTTGTCAACGTGTAACCACAAACATTAGTGATCTGATTACTGAGAGCAAACCCAACCTATAAAGCTACTAAGCTTAATTTCCCCAGGGGAGCCTTGGGGGAAAGGTCAAGTGTAACTGCACCTAATGTTTTTTATCTCTAATCAGTGACACATGGATCGTTTATTTTAAGTAGGTAAATGATTTTCTACCACCTTGGCTGTAAGCCTCCTTGATACCATAAGTGGCAAACAATGTTTCGATCTTAGGGTTAGCAAAGTTGAAAATAGCTTTAATAAATCTGTTGTTTGTTTGAATAAGCATCTCAAAATCCTAAATAATTGTGCTAGCCTAATACTTTCTTTTTGGATGTAGCTGACTTTGACCTAGGGCATGTTTCTTTGAGACAATTCAAACCCAGATTTTGTCTGTCTTTACTAAAACAGTTAACTGGAAAATGAAATCAGCATTATTTTATAGATTCACAATCAGAGAGTTCGTTTTGGCATGGGTCCAACAAAAATACACCAGTCAAGCATTTTACTTTAAAAATAATAATAAAGCCTACTATGTTCTCGCAGGTGTTTCACACAAATATTATCCATCTCCGGATTTTTGCTTGCGTTCCTTTTCTCATGTCAATTACAACGACTGTGAGATTCTGCAACAATTAATACCTTATCAGATTTTTTTTAAAGAAACACACCCTTGATTTAAAGTTAGCATGGGGGGACATTTTTAACTTAACAATGATTTTGGCTTTACCATTCTTACTACTTTCTTTATCATCATCCTCCTCATCATCATCTTCTTTCTTCGATTGTGATAAATGCCTTTCAGCTTCATGAGTAATCTGCAAGGACTAAAGGGTTTTTTCCATTAGAAGAACCTTGAAGATATGGAAAGCAGGAATAGAACACTTGTAACGGAAACTGTTACAGTCAAACCTGAATTGAGAGGTGTCTTACCAACGTCACAAATATTGATTCCAAAATCAACATACATAAAACGTTTTAGAGTTTATCAAATTAAAATTATTAAAAAAGAATATATATATATATTAAAATTATTATTAAAGAATTCATGAAGTTCAATTCAAGACGCAATTCAACCTTTTAAATTTTAACAAATTTCAGAGACACAGTACCAATGCGATAATCCTTAAAGGCTACGTAAAATCTTTCAAGAAGAAACATAATTTCCATACTACAGTTTTTGCATCTGTTAGCAGTCCTTACCTCATTTGGTGTTTTGTTGCGGCCGTGCTCGCCTGCTCGGATGGCCAGAGCAAGTTGCTGATACTGCCTAACTTGCTCAAAGTCACCTAAATCTTGGTAAATTAAAGCTAAGTTATTGTAGCTTCTTGCAACATCAACATGTTCTGGGCCAAGCTTGTCCAGCTGGATGACTAGAGCACGTTCCTGATAATCCTTAGCTTGCTTGAAGTCACCTAAATTCTGGTAAATTAAAGCCAGGTTATTGTAGCTTGTTGCAACATCAACATGTTCTGGGCCAAGCTTGTCCAGCTGGATGACTAGAGCACGTTCCTGATAATCCTTGGCTTGCTTGAAGTCACCTAAATTCTGGTAAATTAAAGCCAGGTTATTGTAGCTTGTTGCAACATCAACATGTTCCGGGCCGGGCTTGTCCAGTTGGATGACTAGAGCACGTTCCTGGTAATCCTTGGCTTGCTTGAAGTCACCTAAATTCTGGTAAATTAAAGCTAGGTTATAGTAACTTGTTGCAACATCAACATGTTCCAGGCCAAGCTTGTCCAGTTGGATGACTAGAGATCGTTGCTGATACTCCTTGGCTTGCTCAAAGTCACCCAATTCCACATAAATTAAAGCAAAGTTATAGTAGCTTTTTGCAACATCAACATGTTCCTGGCCAAGCTTGTCCAGTTGGATGACTAGAGCTCGTTCCTGGTACTCCTTGGCTTGTTTGAAATCACCTGAATTCTGGTAAATTAAAGCTAAGTTATTGTAGCTTCTTGCAACATCAACATGTTCCTGGCCGAGCTTGTCCAGTTGGATGACTAGAGCTCGTTGCTGATACTCCTTGGCTTGCTTAAAGACACCTAATTCCATGTAAATCCAAGCTAAGTCACTGTAGCTTGTTGCAACATCAACATGTTCTAGGCCAAGCACTTGAAGCTTAAAAGAGAGTGAATATTCAAAATATGTTTTTGCTCCTTCAAATTCACCATGCATTTCACAAATATTTCCAAGGTTTTTGCATTTTTCGAAAATGTCCTTATCATGAACTTCAAAAAAATTATCTCGCAAAAACAGTTTGTCAGTTACCATAGTTAAAGCTTTCAAATGTGGAGCGATGTGTCTGGTGTTCTGTCTCTTATTCTCTGGTGGAGTTGCGCCGATAAATTCGTTAAACGATGTAATAACCCCACTAATGACCTCATTGGTTTGGCTTTCTGGACACTCTTTTGTTACAGTTTTTATAGCATCATGCACAACCTGGTGAAGTCGAATAAAACAGCCACCCTCGTCATCTTGGAACAGTAGAAGTGAGCTTCTTTTCAATCTCATGCGAATTAGTTCCTTGTCCACTTCATCAAACTCTTCATGCGCGCTCATGATGTAACTAACTGCTATGTCGACATTTATTGGTTGTGGAGCGCAGAGAGCAACAAAAGTGAAAAGGTGTTTTTGAATTTTGTCAGATCTCATCAGTGCTTCAACAGCTAACGTTATTGCTTTGGTCACTGAATTTGGATACATTGGACTGGTGTTGACAAGGGTATGCTCCGTTTTCTGTCTTTTGCCTTTTTCGAAGATCTTCAGGTATTCCCCCCACCCAAAATGTGTCGATACTTTGTTCTGCTGAATCTCTTTAACAAAGACAGCAGCACTTGCTAAAGCAAGAGGTTGATAGTCCAGTCTTTGTGCTACTGTTCCTGCCAGCTCACTATCTGGGATACCAGAAAGCATGGACAATAGTGAACAGGCATCACTGGGGTCCATACCTTTGCTTGCCAAGATGTGATTAACAAAAGAGCTTTCTGGGGAAATTGATGTTGTGTCCTGAGTTGTAATCAGCAACTGACCCCTTGCCCAAGCCTCATTTTCAAACTGTGGTAAATGGACATGCACAGATGACATAGAGGAGACATTGTCAACCACCAGTAGCCACGACGTGTAACAGGTAATTTTTACAGCGACAAGCATCTTAAGACTAGTGATCTTTTCGTCCACGGTCGAGTCTTTTGAGCTGAGGGTTTTCATAATTGAATGGTCTGGGCACTTTAAATGGCGAGCAAATGAGGCATACGACTCCAGAAGTGAATCTAAACTTGCAGCATTTAGGGTCATTACAAATGAAGACCCACCTGGCATTTCTTTGAGGTCGTCAAAGAATCTCTCAGCTACAAGGCCAGCTAGCTGTGATTTGCCGCTTCCAGGATTCCCTGAGATGTATAGACAACTCAGCCTGTTGCTACTGGACTCATTTAGTTCCCTCAGCTGTTGGGCTATTTTGGCTACTTCACTTTCACGACCACTGATTTCATGCGAAGGTTTTGGAGGGAGAACACAGAATGAAGGTGCTTCATTTTGGAGCTGACCATCAAGGACCTGGCACCGACTCTCTTTTTCTTGAACTTCTTGTTTCAGATTATCAACTTCTTTGAGGACCTTTGTTAAATCTTTTGTTGGAAATGTTTTCTGATGTTTTAGGTCTCGAATTTTTACCGTGGGAAGACTAAGTGCTTGAAATGCAACATCAACTTTGCTAATAGTATTCTGAAAATCTCTCTCAGAGAGACCACTTTGAGGCATGTGAGCGAATTCATTCCTGAATTTTCTTAGATCATCCACATTTTTACTGATTGTTGCACTTAGGTGTGGCCCCAGGCAATCAGAGAAAAGGATAGCGTAAAAAAGCATTGTACAATCCCATTCCCCACTGTTTCCGTTTTTCATAGTGGCCAAAAGATGGGCGTTTCTTTTTTGATTTTCGGGAGACTCTCCATTATAAAAGTCCATTCCATTTAAACGCTCGTCTTTCCATTCTCCTTTTGCTGATTTGTACAGCTTGTCCCATTCTTGTTTAAATATTTCTCTCAGACCCTCCTTTAGTACATCAGTAGCTACATAATAAATTCTGAAATAGTTCAGCTGTTCATTGTTTAAAGAGGCCATATTTGATGCACCTCTGATGCTTGGGAAGATTAATCCTGCAAAAAAACAAATTAGTTCAGCGGGGGAAATTATCAATGACATAGATAACAAGGTCTATGAAGCAAAAACATTGACTTCCCAACACAAGCATTTTAAGCCATGACCAAGACACTGTGAGAACGTATATTTGGACATCGTTGTACAAGACATAAGTGAAGTTTTTTTAATGTAAATTGTATTAGGGATGTGTGAGCAGTGCTGTAGCATTGTATGTTTTAGTGGCTTGTTCAGATGAAGTGAAGTGGGAGTTGTATTGGACATGGATTGGTAAGATAATGGCTGTAGTTTACTAATTAGTGAAACTGGTTTCTCATACAATTTGAATCTGGTTATAAAACTAAGGGCCTGATAACATAAGCCGGGCTCAGGACTCACTTTGCAGAGATATCTCAGCACCTTAGTTAAAGTCAAAAACAATCAATCTTGCAATTACACGACAACCGAGCTGGCCCAGTTAGCTAGGATCCCGGCTGGAAATTCTCTGAGCAATCACGCTTGCTGGGTGGCCCAGGCGAATGAACCAAGCGAGAAACAGGACAGCAGGTAACACACTGCTCATGCGCACTGCTTCCAATCTTCAAATAAAGGCTGGACCAGTTCACATCATTCCAGGATAAAAGTCACCTCGTCAGAGCTAGCAAGCCTGGCTCATGTAATCAGGCCCTCACTGTGAGTTGTATTGTCATGCAGTTTGCATGTGAAAGATTTGGAATTTGCTGCTTCTGTGGTTCGTGTATAAGAGAATACGACTTAATCTAATTAACACAAGGATTTTAAAACCTGCAGTTTACATGTGAAGATGTACATGTAGGACTTTGCCCCTTTTATGGTTCGAACGTGAAAGAATGCAACTTGTTTACGAGATCGTTTTTCTCAAGAAATCACCTCCTTTCCGAACATCGACAATGAAATCATGTATCATTCGAGGTTAAGATTAATAGGCTATAAGCATCAATTAGTTCCAATAAAAATATCAAACTGCTGAAATACTTTACATATGGCCACTCATCGCATGTCATTCCACTCATTGAAACAACCCTTATTTATCTCATGCATGATCACGGAATTTTGCGTGACATCTTCTTTGGCTCTCTCACTATAAGCCAAACCCATCAATTCCAATTATTTTTGACAGATTTCTGGAAAATCACCCAGTTTCTATGTAAGACATAAATACCATAAGTTTAATATTTATAAGTTTACCGTTACTAACAAATTATCACTGCATTGCTTTAACATCATCACTTTTATTTTCTTCATCCCCGCACTGTGACTAGTAGAGCTTTCTGTCTGGCATGCTTTTAACCTTGTACGAGTTGTTCGCGTGGCAGACATTCCCATCACTTGGCTCGTTTAAATTTGCATGTATTGCATGCCTATTGCAACTTTGAATCAAAACAAGCCATCTCAATTATCCTATTTGGGCGACGCCCAAATAATAAAGGAATCCACAAACTTGAAAACATATTGCACTCCCATATTATTTTTGCCTATACAGCTGAAAAAAGTAAGGTTTTTTTCTAGGGTCTAACTTAGTCTGGAGGTGGCTGAACACAGCTTCTTTAGTTCTAAGTGCTCTATCCCTTAACTGTTAATTAACATCTTTATCATGAAAAGGTATGCAGGCAAATACCCAGAACTTGTCAGTGGAAGTGTATTCTGTTTATGTTACCTTTGACATATCGATCGAGTAATCTCACCGCATGGAATGTTTGAGCCCTTGTTCTTTTTCATATATTGGCAATTTACATTGCCAATGTAAACAAACAAAAATATCTAAACTAGTCATTAACATTTGTTAGAAATCCTGTTCATATTGCACTCAGTCAATGACAGCCTTGAAAAATATTTTGGATAAAGGAGTTTTACGACACAATCAAGTTTTTACCTTGAAAACCGAACTATTTGTTACAATTTATTTTTTTATGTAGTTAATACAGAATGAGGGTTTCTATCAATATTTGTAAGCTGTTTACACTGAGAGTAAATCTTTGTATCTGATAAAGACATGGCTAAACTTAACGTCCAATTTTTTAGACCAAAACAACCCCAAATCTAAGTGTTAGTGGAAGAATGAGTAGATCTATATCAGAGGTTTTAAAGCCACTCAAAAAACTCACAGTCATGTTTAATCAGGTTTAAAAACTCTCAGCAAGTATATACATGTACAATATTGTAGGCCAAGATCACCCCGCGTGCAAAGAAAGTAGCGTCCGATAGCCCAGGGCTGGTGGATTTTGCTATTGGGCTAATGAATTCTGTTTTTTGAGGAATTAGAATAACAGAAGAACTGTGAAATCAATTCTGCTAGTCAGGAAGTTTTTTGGGGCTAGTTGAAATGACATCTGGGCTAGTAAATGTTACCTTCAGCTTGCCCGAATCCCAAGCTTTAAAAATGATTTTCTTAGCATACTGTCACCACTGAGTTAGAATAATTATAGCCGCAGATAACCACCTTCAGGGCTGCAAATAATTTTTTTTCGCTTGAAAGGACATATGTCCTACTAAGACACTATCTTGGTTGGACAGAACAAAGTTTTGGTTGGACATCACTAAAAAAAGGTTGAACTTTATAGCACATAAAACAGAGGACATATTATGCTAATGTAAAGGAAACTTCACTACCCAAGTCAATGTCGATTTGTGACTTTGAGATCGTCCTAGCTTACCAACAAGGTAAGATTTACTAAAGGTAGATTTTTATTTATCCTTACCATAAAATGATTTATGATAAAAAAAATTCTCCACACATAATGTCTGAACCCAGGTGAGATTTTGTCAGACACTAGCAAATTTTGGTCGGACAAAGTCCGATTACCGCATGTTATTTGCAGCCCTGACCTTCCATTTACACCAAAGAGGCCCTGGGTAAAATTCTGACAAGCGACAAGGCCTTGAAATGGCGAAAGAAGACTAGATGAAATGGGGACAAACAACATAAAGATGGGTTTAAATACCAAAGGGACATGGCCTACTCCTCAAAATGAACGTACATGTACAGTGAATCCTCTATTAAGTGGACCCCCAATTAAGCAGACATTCTCTATAAAGCAGACACTAAGCTGGGTTCCAAAATTAATTAAGCAATAGACCACACTTTCTATGGGTTTACCGGCGTGATAACCCACGCGGGATGTTGGAAGAACACTCGAAAAGCTTGTAAATCACTCGCCTTCGGCTCGTGATTTACAAGCTTTTCGAGTGTTCTCCCAACATCCCAAGCGGGTTATCACGCCGGTAAACCCATAGAAAGTGTGGTCTATTGCTTTTATAAAATAACTTTTAGTAGAATGGAGTCTTTTAGGTAAAAAATATGGTTTTAGTACTGTGATCAAGTCATGTCTTCTCTCTAAAGTCATCATAAGCCAATCATGACTCACGATTTAATAGCGCTGAACTTTCTCAAAACTCAGTTAAGTCAAACAACAAACAGCAGCACTTCAAAACACGAGTTTTTGCACTCATTACATGATAACTTTTGAAAGCTGTTTTACAGGAAAAGTCAGCATTTATTCATGTGAACGTACAATGAAAGAATACGCTCATGGTTTGTTTACTACAGAAGAAGAAATTAATTGAACATCAGACTGTACGCAGCTAATTGTTAAGTCGATCGGTAAGAATTTCGTGCTTACAGACGGAACTGGCAGCTATTGTAATGGAGGACTTCATTCACATTTTACAAGCCGCAGTGGTTTAAGATCTGTTTTCTGGACTTTATTATGATTAAGAAATGCTGCGGTAACGACGTGGCTGCATTTGCGAAGTTGTCGCATGTAACTTTATATGCACGTACAGCGACCGGTGGAAATATGTCAGTGGTGGAGAAAAATTTCTTTGCCATAGCCACATATTGGCGTTAATATTTGTCGATTTGTAAAGTCAGGTGGTTTGAGGTAGGTTAGGGCATTGATATCACCGAATAATTTGTGCAAATGTTGGAAAAAACCAGCCCGAAACTCTAACATCTTTCATCATCGTTGGCAGCTTGTTTACAACCTACAGCGGCCGATTTTGTACCATATCTTGATCAGAGATCTCTTTTTGGAACAATTTCTTTCATTAAGGAATTTTAATTTTGACATAAAATAAATCAAGAATGCTAAAACTATCCATTTTGTTGCTGGTTGGCACATGGCTAAGTTTTCCTTGAGACTTTGTACACCAGAAATTCACGCAGTTGTTGTCTTTCTCTGCGATTTGGCATTGTCGTGAAATGTAAAATGTTTTCCAGCTTTGTACTTTATTACTTCTAAAGCTATGGCAGTAGCGAATTGTGACGCTCAGTAATAAAATGTGAAAACCAATGCTTTTGATATTAAGAAGGGCTGGGTAAGCAACTTGTTCTGTTTTTTAGCCTTTCTAAAATCGTTGTTTGAGGTTTTGTTTATGGCTCGTGGTCTGGATGCCTTCTTCTATGGGTTTACCGGTATAATAAACCATAGGTTTTTGACCAATCGGATCACGCGTACTATCTCAGTTATTTTATAACGTCTTATATTTCCCTTTATAACGAACCCCTATTCAGTGGACACCTCTATTAAGGGGATGCAGACACTAAAATAAATTGTATTTGGCTAATTTCTATTGTTAAAATCATCTATTACTAAGTGGAAACTAGACAGAATTGACAATAGTAGTATTGCATTATATTCTTGAAATATGTGCTGTAGTTGATTAATAAAGATAAATCAATACATCTAGGTGTCAATAAACTGTAGATTAGACCAATATCCGGCCATATGATTGTCATCCATAATCAAAGTTCACCTATAAGTCTTGCTCAAAGTACAGCAATTCATGGAACTTTATCACAGCGCAGAGTAACTGTTGAATGTAATCTTTGACAAACATCACGCAATTTTTACAAACCTCTATTAAATAGACAACCTCTATTAAGGGGACACTTGGGAAGGTCTCAAAGGTGTCCGCTTAACAGAGGTTTCAATTATTTGAAATACAGACTTGGGACATACTTGTAAGTAGCACCCCCCACCCCCTCCACCTAAGAGGGTTTTACCAACCCTTGTAAGGTTGCTGGTTAATTTCAAAATCCTAAACCCCGAACCTTAAGAAGAAAAAAATACACAAGCAAAAACAAACAATATTGCTGACATAAACCTGAATTGTCCGATCCAAAATCCCCTTTCTTTGTTTGAGATTTTATACGCCCTCTTTGCAGTTCTGCTGGTGGATAACATTTGTCCAATATGTCTCTTGTAAACCTGGATCCTTCATCAACTAGATTGCGTAAGGAACAATCACCCTTTTTCTCCTTTGTGGATGCATGTGAAGGTGTAGTGGAACCCATACTGTTTGTTTTGTTAGCTGCAAAATAAAAATATACAAAAGCCAAACATCAGCCAAGTATCATCATGATACACTAGCCAAAAGGAATGAAGTACAGCTTAATTCAAGAAAAAAAAATCATATTAATGTAAACTGAATTTGAAACCCTTGTAAGAAATTATTAGAAATTTTATTTATTTATTTATTTAATCACTTCCTCCATGGTTACAATACTAAAATAAAATTAATATGCAATTAAACAAATTACAAGAACGAGTGGCAATGATGCAGGACACACAAGGGAGTGAGGCTCTAATTCAATTGTGCCCTCAAGAAAACTACACAAAATACTAACTATACCAAATAATATGACATTTCAACATATTATAACACAAGAAGAAGTCAAAAAAATCCTAATTCCCAGTACTACGCAGGGTTTTCAATAAGCACTAACTGTAATTTACAAGGACAGAATACCAGAACCAAAAATGACTGACGAAACGCGCCGGTTATTTTGCTCAGAAGAGTCGGCTACTTTTCTCCCCCAAAAGAAGAAACAACTAGTGCTTGCAATGTCGAAAACAAAAAACATATCATAAAATCTGAATGAAAACGTAAAGGCCCACTGGTTTTGAGTTATGCTTTAGTTATGCAAAGGCTGTATTTCAGTCAATTCTTCACTTGTTTCTTTTGAGGTTTACACCAAATTTGTTCTCGCTCAAATGTACGTTTGTTCATTGCTTGTAAGTTGTGTGGCTGATAAATAGGAACCTGAATGAAGGCTACATTTTTTTGAATGAAAAACACACTCTTTTCTACTCAATTTAGTCCCACATTTTAGGACTTTGAATTTTTTAAAATTTTCTGACGGAGCATGCCCCAAGACCCCACTAAAGGCCAGGATTAAGGAAATACTTCATGAAAGTTTTGAAAATTTCGAAATTACAAGGATTTGTATGGAAAACCATGCAAGCATGACTGGACGGCAAAAGTTGTTTTTCTCATACAAATGCTTCCAACTTTCGGCGGCCGTTGCAATCGCTACTTTTGAGATATACGGCTAAAAATTCTCAGGTTACCCTATTTTAATATGCTCTTTCAACTTGTGCTAACAAAATTTTTCAAAAGTGAACTGTTTTTGTGTTTACCGAAAGTTGATCATGTGATCAAATCATGCAAAGAGCCTATTGCTGTTGTTAACTGTAAAACATCTTTCATGCATGAGTCACTAGTAACATGCAATGCACTTTGGGAACAATTCAAGATGGCGGACGAAAGAAAAATGGTAACATTTTAATTTCCTATACAAACTGAGTCATAACCAAAGAATTGCTCTACAATTAAGAATCCAAGTGGAAAAATACTATATTTGTGTATTTTGATCCCTCAGTCTGAATATAATAGGATATGTTACTGGGAAACTATTTTTCAGTTCCGCAGTTATTTTGAAATCACTGTAACAACACGGTACCAGAAGCGATTGTTACCATGAAATCCTAAAGCTTGAAGTAAACACCAACTCACAAGCATAGGTTGAGATCACCACCGGGTTATAGAGCCATAGTGTGGGGCCCCTGAGGACTACAGGTAACCGCCTTCCATTTACACTAACCCTTGAAAGGTGGCTGGTTAATTTCAGAATTCGTAAACCCTGAGCCCTCACAAAAAACAACTGCCGACCTAAACCTGAAGCATTACATGTAGATCAATATCCCAATTCTTTGACTTCTGATCCAAGTGTCACAGGTGTAAGGAATTTAGTTAGGCCTCTTTCATGAACTTTAACTTCTAAAAGACCTTTCCTAGCCAACCCTTTACAGTGAGCTAAAAAATTAATATAAGTGGCCATAGGTGTAGGGTATGGTAGCAGTTAGCAAGCAGGAGTTTACTGAAACTCAGAAGGAATATAATTGATCATCTCAGGCTCTTCACTTTGTGCCATTACAATCAAACCTGTGTTAGAAGACTCCCTAGTAAAAGAACCTGCCCCGATTTTTAATAAAACTTGGTAGACTGTTGTAACAAGTCAAGAAGATGATAAAAATGTAATGAAAAGAAGGAGCCACCATGCTCTTTTCATGGTACAAAGCCACCAAAAAACAACCTTTTTGGCCCCTTTGGTAACAACCTTGCACAGCCAGAAACTAGAAAAAATCAAATACACGCAATTTTTTTACATGATGCCAATATTATGAACAGATTTTGACTTTATTAATTTTAAACCAACCCTTGTACATGTAAGTACATGTAAAAAGGTATAAAAACTAATAGATTGTGATGATTATAAATTAATTAATTTACATGTATAACTATTACTATTTGAACAGCACAAAATGCAGATCGTAGACTACAGATGAGTATAAAAGTTAATGCAGACTGCAGATGTCAGACTGGGTGTAAGTGAATAAGGCAGACTAAGAACAAAACAATATAGACATTGCGTCCACATCTGAATACACCACAGTACAGTAGAGCAAAGTACAGTTTACTGACCAAATTGATGGGTAACAAAACAAGTCTCCATGGAGGCACGAGGGAAACATGTGACTATTAAGACAGGGCCTGGGTTCTAACTTATAATCTATTATATAAGCACTTCATCCAGAAGTGCGTGCGCATTCAGGCAAAAGTTAAGTGCATGCTTTCCGCTTTCTCTCTTGCCATCAAGCTAGCTTCAACAAGAATGTCTTTGAAAGACAGAATTTGAGATGCATGCAAGGTATTCAATTCAAGCGGTAAAAGAATCAGATTACAAACAGATGGTTCTTCATCAAAAATTTTCCATTGTAGAACGATTAATAACACGAACCCTTCACATGATCAGTTCGCATATGCAGGTAAAACTGGTATATATGATGTGCTTGTGGAACAGTAGATACTGCCTGACAGGGAAAAACATACTGTTTATGTCACAACTGGGCTACATTGTATTTATTTTAACCCAGAAAAAGGAAGGAACTTCTATTTCATGCAGTTGGGCAGAAACCTTGGGGGCATTATCTTCTACACGTTTGTTTCTTAGCTAGTAATTTACAGTTTTGCATGAGTGAAACATATAAAAGGGACCTTACATATGTACAAAACATGGCTGTTGCATGTTGTGAAGTATTATCCTGCGAACAGAGGCCCTTTGATCTTCCTACATAAGTCGATCGAAGGGCCTTTGCTCGCAGCGTAGCACAGTACATGTGTATGCCCTTTACAACTTTTGAAAGCCATCTGGATTAAAGCCATTGAAGGTAGTCTGTGATGTGACATATTGGCTGACATTTTTGGAAGATAATGAAATGTTAGGGTTTAATATCATCTTTGGTTTAATTTTAATTACTTTGGTTTGGGGCATGGTATTTATGTACAATAGTGAGTCTAAAACAGGAAAATATAATTTAAACCAAAGATGAAAACAACTCATGCAAAGCAAACCAAAATGAAATGCTTTGATGTAAATTCAACTGGCATCTGTCTGTCAAAGGTATTTAACGGAAGACAAATACATCAAGGAATTTGAACAAACATGATATCCAGTGACCAATTAGAATGATAAAAATACACCTGAGGAGCAGCAGATATACTAAAACCACCTATTTATCTGAACCTTGGTCAGGAGCTACATGTTTAAGAAAAAGAAAGCCATGAAATGCAGCTACTTTTCTACGAAAGGATCAGTGAAGCAGGACATTGAAATTAAGGTTATAAAGAATCCGCTCTTGTCTAAATGAAAGCACGCATATCCTGTAAGAACATTCTTGAGTGGGAGATAACAAATGCCTATGGTTATGACATGCTTACAAGGCACATTCCATTCAGCCCACAAAAATTCCCTTTTTAAAAAGTGATGACAAAGCATCAGTGGAGATCTGTTGTGAATACCACAAGCATATTGGCATTGTATTGTTGGTAGACCCAAGAAAAATATTCCTTTAACAATACTTGAGACCAGAGAGAAATATTTTTATCATTATTACAACCACAAGAACAGGTCTCTTCACTTTAATGAAAATTGAAATGAAACTGATATATTAGAACAATTTTCTACACATTTTTTTCCCATGATTACATGATAAAAGTGCAACAGAAATCATAAAAAAATATATATTAAAAGCAGGAAAATGTACAAGGTCAGTCATGACACATATACTTCTACTATACATAAATTAAATTTTCTTCTATTAAAACTTTTCTTAAATAATGTTTTAGTGATTGTACAATTAAACACAATTCCTTGAAAAGTAAACAGTTAAGCTTTACAGTGTAAGTCTTAATTTCAAGGCTACAAACTTAATAACAACCACGTGGTCATACTATAGAGTCATATGACTGATTTTAATCATGTGAACATACACTGTATCAGAAAACCTATATCGGACAAAATAATAAGAAGACTAAGATGCAGTTTGAGTCAGAAGTTATGTCAGAAATCAATGACTGAGTTCTGTTTCCTGTCTTGAAGAAGCTGAATATAGTCCACGTCATTTGCACAGAGAAGTTATATTGAAGAAAAAGTACAATCAAATGGTTAATTTTTGAAGAAATGGCCATAGCTGTAACTCATCCCAAGGAAACATCTGCCTCCTACAGGTATCTTAATGTTTTTACTGCTTGAAATTTTTTATCAATGCTGGACCTTGATGACACGTAATTGAAAATGTATGTCTGAGTATCAGCAGTGGTTTCAAAACAAGCCGGCAACTGCCGGATTTTGGCCAGCTGCTTGATTGTATGTCACCAGCTACTCCAGACCCCCCTCGCTTCAGGGGCTTTGCTGTCTCTCAATTGTTACAGCCACCTACTTTTCCAGGGTTGGCCGACTACTTCAAAACATTTTGAAACACCTGAAAAAGGTAAGTTCAATTTTTCTGTTCTTAAGTCTTGTGGAGAAATTAACAGGGTTACAGTGGCACCTTGATAAAACAAACCTTTACGTTCCTTTACAATAATAACAAAACCTTGTTACGTTCCAGACAACAACTTTTGCCAGTCGCTCGGCCTTTACTTAATGTTATATTGAGGTTCCACAGAAGGTTGTTGGACGTTCTCAGTGGTGACCCAGGAATATTACTTTTTGTGTTTTAGTAGGAAATTAAAGATATTGGAGTCCAGAGCGTGACACCATGTAATGATAGTGTTAATCAGACAAAACTCTATACTATTACAGCTGTAGTTATTACCAAGATCCTCATAATTGTTCTACATTTAGATGATAGTTGTGTGTTTCACTGCAAATATTCTTAAAAGTGTGGTATAACACTTTGTTAAGTTATAATTTCCAGTGTACTGTAATTTTTGTCAATTGCAAAAATACATGTAGCTCCTGCAATGGTTCCTCAACCACAAAGCAGTATTACTGTCGAACCCTGCTATTTTCGAAGTCCCCGCTATTTCGAAGGAAGATCGAATTCCCTTGGATTTACCCAGTCATTTACTATCAGCTACTTCAAACTCGGTTATTGCGAATTCCCCGCTATTTCAAACTCATCGCTCTTTCCCAACACCTTAAATCAACTCCATTGTTTCGAACTTATCAAAAACAGAAAGTAAGCACATAAAAGCACAGCTGGAAACGTATTGTATTTTATTTGAGCTCGCGTTGTGTAATTATTGACTTAACAATGCGGTGTCCCACAAAGAAATTCCAGCTGTGTTATTCAATTACAAAACAAGACGCACTGTTGATGAACTGTTCTTCCGGCTGAAATACTCGATCATGTATGAATTCTGCTGCCTCTGTTCTGATCATTCGACATTGTATTTTTATGCAATCAGTGTCTTGCTTCACACTGTACTGTATTTTATTAAAAAATGATTTATTAGGGCCATTTATACAAGGAAAAATAAGACGCGTCTTACATAAGACGCGAACTTTCCGTATAAACGGCACATTTCGTCTAAAATAAGACGCGGCTTAGCTAAGACGCGTCTTATTAGACAAGACATGCTCATATAAATGGTACAGTTCGCATCTTATTTAAGACACGTCTTATGTAAGACGCGTCTTATTTTTCCTCGTATAAATGGCCCTAATGTTACGAATTTCACGCTTCCCCAGTTATTTCGAAACCCCACTATTTCGAACTTTTTTCCATTTTCCTTGGGACTTCGAAATATCGGGGTTCGACTGTATTTGTAAACCTCAATCTTGAAAAAGGATCTTGTTAAGTCTGAGTTTAATTTTGGGCAGCCAGGCAAACGAAAAATGTACGAAGACCTTCTATTATCAGATTAAAAAAATTAATGCAGTCGCCTCAAAGTGCAGTTCTATTGCTTTCGTTTCCCTGCAGAACAAGTTTGATTCTACAGGATTCTACAAATGAACGATTAGCAGAAACAATTACACGAGTGGTTGCCCCTGTCGTCAGTGGAATAGACTAATAACTAGTATTTCACGAAAGTGAATTGCTGACTCACTGTGGAATAGACCTAAAATGTATTAAAAACGTGAACAAGCTGTTCTCATAGGTTTACGTGTAGCTTCTAAAACATGATAGTGTAAGCTTAATTCAGCGACAGGGAAAGCTTTAGGAGAAATTGCTCAAGTGAGTTAACTGAATTCACGTCCCCTGGAACTAGGTGAAAACCTTTTAATTTCCCATGACTTTAAAACGATTCTCGTTTTTTAAAAAAACCTGAAAACACGTTCACTCCTTGCCTTCAAACGTTTCCCTCAGTGGGCTTCTTGCATAATCCCGTGTCTCCCTCGCGCTCGCCCGTTTTTTCTGGCGCCCATTTATTTCCTAGCGCCTGCTTCGCAGGCTACGTTTCCCAGCGTACTCTTCCCTTAATTCTGTACACGTACAACCACCTTACCTTTTAAATGATACATGGACAATAACTCGACCAAGTGGTTGGGAAATTTGCTAGTCTTATCCACGCTAACACGTGTCCCTTCTGTCGCTTTGTAGCCTTCGTTCTGGAGTTTTTCACTCCAACCGATCCAACGCTCGTAACGCTCGTCCCCAGGTTGGGGGTCTATTGGAAAACGAGAAGACCCTGGGGACGAGGTTGAGGCATCCTTTCCTAGAATAGCCTGAGATCAAGAGATCATGCCCTCTCCCTATTATCACTCTATAGGCCCGTTTACACGTTAAAAGAGAAGGAACGGCTCGGTTAGAAACAAGTACCGGTTCCAGACGAAATCTCCTGTTTACACGTACAAATTCTGTAATCTGCCCGACAGAAAAAGGCACGGTACGTGAGAGCCCCTTGGAACGGGTACTAGACTGTTTACACGTTGTTTTCTTCGAGACCGGTAACGATAGAGCCCGCGATAATTAAATAAAACTGCTTCGATTAGTTGTTCATATGCTCTTATACATACAGTAGACTGTGCGTATCTCCGACAATCATGGATGCAGGTTTACAAGCACTTTTCTGGTTTCTTCTAAAGAAGAGAACACGAAATTCACGTTTGACAGCGCGTGCGATTCGTCAAAGTTCTTCTGAGAAAATGTACCGAATTAGGAGAAAAACAAGGCTTACGGTTCTCCTATTAACAGCCCGTGTATCGCACTTCACAGTCGAAAGGAGCTTCTGGCAAATTCCAAGAACAAGCGCTTGGTTTGATCTTACATACAGCACTTACTCGGACGACCAGTGGTATGCTAGCTTTCGAGTGTCGAAGAATACTTTCCAGTTTCTTCTTCCAACACCCATGTGACGTACGCTAAACAACTGACGTGGGGCACCACGGGCTCATAAAAAACGTAATAGAACGGGACCGAAAAAAGGGCGAGCGTTTACACGTTGAAAAGAAAACAAAAATGTGGGTACGGAACCGTTTTTTATCGGTTCCGTTCCGAAAGGGGTCCATAGCCGCCTATGGACCTTTTTAGGAACGGAACGGATACAACTGGAACGGGTCAAGTACCGTTTACACGTCGAATTTTGTCGGAGCCGTTCGTCTTTTTATCCGGGCCGTTCCAATTTTTTCGGTCGTGTAAACGGGCCTTATGTCTCTCACGGGAGCCAAAGAAGCAAAGAAGCAAAAAAAGAAAAAATAATAAAAAAAATAACGCCTGATCTCAGGTTATCATAAGAAGAAATTTGCGAACTGTGAACACTACATGAGAAATTTCTGCAATTTGATTGGCTTAGAGCAGTGGTATATCAGCTTAATTTGAAATACCTACATGTGAAAATTACAAAACCTTTGTGGGTAGTAGTATAAACAAATAATAGCATGATTTGTACGTGATATTTGGCATAAAAACCACTCGTGATATTTCAAAATCGTCTCAAATTTCACGCACCTAACGGCTCGTGAAATTACGTATAACAATTTCGTAGTATCACTCGTGGTATTTACAGTATGTTGCCCAGTATCCTGACACTTCAGTTTAATTAACATTGCAATAACTTCCCTTTGTTAGTCGCAAGAGCTCTGAAATTTGGCCCAGAGAAAATCTATTTAGTCCTTAATATGACAAAAGACAGTTTAACTTTTTTGCCTTTGTTTTCGTCGCGAAATTAATATTTTTGCAGAGCTCCTATGTTGCCCAGTATCCGAACACAACAATAACAACGTAATTGTGCATAAATTTTCGACAGGCAAGCGACTTATAAGCTTCTCTTGCACTCGCAAAGTAGTCTGGCAATCGATTCCAAAAATATAACCTAGCATCGTGAAATAAAACATAGCAAATGACTGGGGTATGGTGGCGAACGCGAGCGGTTGTTAAATGGCATATAATACTTACTTCCTTGTCTAGGAACTTTTTCACTGATTTAAGGAAGGCATCCGTGGACATGCCGAAGCCGCGGTTTGCTAGCTCAATTACCCAATCTACAAACGACTTTTTCCTTCATTTTTTATTTAAAAAAAAAAAGCTTGGGGAAGGGTATTTAGTCTGACCTGCACTGTGTTGATTTCTTCATGATCAGTCCCTACAGACCCTACAATAAGCCTGCTTTAGTTTCTAGCACTAATTCCTCCTTCTTTCACATCTCTCAATCCCTTTGTGACATTTTTCAGACCGTTACAACCCCATTCTAGCAGTCACAACAGGGCAGAGTATAAGAATTCCAGGTTCAACTCCGACGCTTCCGATTATATATAGAAAATGCAGTCACGCGCAACAAGCGGCGCACACGAAATCAAGTGGCCTCCGAATGAGTGAAGAAAATTTCCGTACGGAGTTCAGTAGAATTACATTTTACGACTATATCATATATCCTAAGCTTTAATTATAGTTATAGATGTGAAATAAGTCTTATCAAGATAATGTACAAAGCTAATTCATCGATTCGAAAACTGTCCGGATACTGGGCACCTGACATCAATACTTAGTAAATGTTTCTGGGCTCCGTTATTCCAAACAAATCGAATTTCCAGAAGAATTAATAAACTTTCTGAGAACCTGACTTCTTTAAGTATCTTCATTTTAAATATAAAACCGTCTCTTTGAAAATCCTTACCTTCCCTTTTCTGAGCAGCACTAATTTTACTGCGCAGTAAACAGCGTAAATATTAGCCATGAAATATTGAACAGAACGGCGTCTTCTGCGACTGTTTCGCAAGTTTTCAACTCGCCAAAACCTTCATCTTAAAGCTGAAATGTTCAGCTTTCATTCGAAATACTTCGTTTACCGATAGCTTAAAAGGGCGCCTCAAAAACTGAGTTTTTGTTTTAAGTGTCCGGATACTGGTACCGTCCGGATACTACAAATCCTGCTATTACCTATACAAATCTAAGTCTGAAAGTATTTAGTCACAAAAATTACAATTATTTAAAATAATTGAGATATTTGCAGTCTCAATCAGTCATCAGGTCACGAATTTTGAATTTAGTAAGTATTGAGATATTATACGAACCATCGATCAGTGTACGAACTTCCAGAAGAATTTTAATCACGTCGTGAAAACATTGGCTTTCCAAGGTAAAGGGAACCGTCACCTATCACGTACCTATCAATTAATTGACGGAAATCTCGATGTGTTAGAAGACACAAGAAAATCCTTACCGACAAGGCATGAGAAGAGTCTACCAGCGGGATTGCAGATAAACCATTATCAGCACATATCGTTGCTGGGGTAATCATTCAGGGGCACCCAACGTAAATTTTCGGAAAATATCTGTTCGGAAGACGATTTGAGATCTAGAATTTTCGGAGCATCTGTTGTAAAATTTCTTGCTTGCCTGCCTCTCCTAGGATTTTCGAACATCTAATCATCTGGTATAATTGCCATTTTTTAACGGATTTTTACGCAAAAAAGATCACCTTGAATTTTCGGAAGCCCTTTTTCTGGCTGAAATTTTAGAAAATGTAAGTTTTGATCCCTATAATTTTTGGATCACTAGACTTTCAGCTAGGAAATCCGAACAGATTAAGAATTTTTAGGGGATAAAAATATGCCTCTATCTACCGTTTAAATACTAAAATACGTTTAACAAAGCTATGTTTAAGTGGTTTTGAACTATATTCTCGTTGGGTGCTCCTGATCATTGCCTTACCTAAAGCTTCTCAAGACAGGTTTCCAGATCGAGGAGGCCAAGGAGCTCCTTGTGCGTGTCTTTGTCGAGCCTTTTTAACCTCTGATGAGGATTAAAGCAAGCGGATCTGGTACAAGTGAAATAGAAATCATCCTCAGCATATGTCAGTTTCAAAGCAAAAGTGCCGCATTCAAACAACAAGAACATGGATCAGTCGGATGAGGAGGTTGTGGATTTTCTTAACAATTCGCGACACTTTCATCTTCTAAAAGCTAAAACTGCAGCAGAGTAAAGAGGCTTGTTGCAAGCAGAAAATAGCCTAGTTTACCTAGCGCAGCTGTAGGAACCTATAAGGCGGATCGCGACTCCTAGGCAACAAATCAAGTCAGACTAAGAACTGAGTTTAAAGACTAACTATGGAGTGCAGGATATTCGTAAGACCAACTCCCATCTGGCAAAATTAAAACGAAATAGATAAGAGAATGCTTAAGTGTTTATCCAGCTTTTCCGTACAAATTCAAGAGAAACTCGCTGAAGTCAGGATCACGGTCTCCCCGAACTGAAAGTGCCAGAAATCCACGGCTTTTGCGTTGCTGGAGAGAAACCTGAATTTCCTCAGATTCGGAAACCTACAGGAACTTATAACTGTATACCGCTTAAGGTCAAAGTATTCGTTTCACCATTCGGAAGGGGTCTATACCACGTTTCGAACCGATGTATACAGAACATGCATGTAGTAGAGAAGCAGTATAATTCGTGGAGATTAGCAACTGCAAGAAGGTTTTCTCGGAATCCACTACGAGGCTGAGCTGTCATGGTTAAAAAACTCTGTCCGCGAAAACTCAATCCGTTTATCTCAGTATGACTAGCTGAAACCCAAGTGAAAACAATGGAGGTCAAATTCAATTGAATCACTGATCTGACTTGATATAGTCCGGGAATGAGGCAATTTAACCAGAACCTGTTGGAAAAATGGTTCCAAGTACCACAACGACTTGCCAGACTGTACTGAACTCGGGCACCTTCATAAAAAGGCTGTCCCGCCTTATTTGTGAATCTGAAAAACGTTCTTGCTTCCCTTTTTCACCTTCCCTCGTTGAATAGAGTTTACTGCACTTTAAGGAACTACAAAACACCCTAAGACGAAAAACAAACCTCTACAGACACCTCCATGGGATACACGTATACTCCCGCCAACCCGGCGGCAGAGGTACACGGAAACTAAAGACTGCCAAACGCCTAATTTAAGAACATCCTGTTTGGGTATAGAATCTGTTAGAATAATAATTTTAAAAACTAGGTTTGAGTCCTCTGTGAAAGAAGAAAGTCATCCATGAAAGAGACGACTACTCTAAACAAAAGGCGACAATTTTAAAACATTGGTTCAACGAATTCATAAAAATAAAGACAAGACAATTTCGAAGCGTTAAAAGGCCCCAGTATCTGCAGTATTTAAGTGAAAGATCGGCTGATAAAAAAGCTCTGCCGGAAAACAGATAGGTGATGCCCCTCCCTGAGTTGTAATAAATAATAATTATAATAATCATAATCATAATAATCATAATGATAATAAAAATAATAATGGTTTATTAACAGATCCACTGGGTGGCTCTTCCCTGTTAAATTACATCAATTACAATAATTACAAAATAAATCAAATTAAGTTATTTACAAATTATGCAATATACAATTAAAAGTAGAAGCAGGATTAACGGAATCCAGTTACGGTAAAACTAACAGAATAACTCTGTACTCTGTTACTTAACCTGAGGTCAGGCTCAATTTTCGTTTCGCTTTGTACATAACATTGTATGAGAACGGCTAAAATTGGGCCTGATTTCAGGTTATCTGTTACTTAAAAAATTCCTTGAAAGTCTTAAGAAGGTTCTGTAATCTTTACAGTTTCTAATAGTTTCTGGTAGATTATTAAATCATGCTTCGACGCATTATCTTGGAAAGTGCCGTTTTCGGTCGGGACCACTAATCTAATTGGATTGCTTGAGCGCAGTTCCTTGGGGCATTCCTGTTTTATTATTTTAAGATAATCTGGCCAAGTCTCAGTGTTATGCAAAGTGTTATGCATGATTTCAGGAGGTTCAAATCTCTCATCTCATTGATTGGAAGCCATGCGATTTTAAGTACATCCCGAAAGTTCTTAACGTAGTGACCGAGTATAAAACTTGCGGCAGCAAATTGAACCCGTTGCAAAGGAGTTGTCTGAAACACCGAAAAGAGCTAGGTGAAGTGATGCGTACAAGACCCCGGGGTACAAGAGTGTCAACAAAACTTGCATAGTGTAAAATAACTATTTTTTAAAATATCAGTCGAACGTTTTTGGTCTCATACTGAAAATTTAATATGTGATTGTTTTACAATATTCTACTAACGTAGCTAAGACATCATCACTAAAATTAATGCCTTCAAATTATTACACTTTCAACTACACCCGTCTCCAGACTAGGAAATTTTGACAACCTCGTTCCCAGGGTCTTTGAAAAGAGGATGAGATGTTGAATTTTTCTAAGAAACTTCGACATGAGCGATCATTGGGCCAAGTACAGTAAATTGCAACAAAGAAATAATTTTCAGAATGAATGAAGATCATTTGACAAACAACCCGATAACTCTCGACGATTTGTGATGGTGACATCCTTCGGCTGGGTGCTTATAACATCAAATGAACGACAACGTCAAAGAATAAAAGATACTGATCGCTTTGTACATACCTCAAATTATGAATGTTGCGTACAAATAGGACTGAGACAGTCTGAGTGCCACGAAAAGCCTGATTACTCGATGGTGGTTTTTATCTTCTGTCTGAAACTGAAACACGAGGCAAAATTTCAATTTTGGTTTAAGAAAATGTCTTGCGATCACGTTTTCAGCGTTTCATTTTCCGTCCAAGCTGTACTCACTAAACTTAAAGCTGAGCTAAATATCCCGATCACATGAATCTAGCTGGGAACGTCCCCATGGCTCGGATGGTCCGCCTGTGTTCACTTTTCTCTCTTGCCACAGAGCAGTAACCTAGGGCAGCAACCTTTTAGGGACGATTTGGTCTTCACAGCAATAACAACGACGTCCAGTTTTTTTCAACTTTGAAGTCAGCAAGTTGAAAGAATAACGACTAAAAAACAATAAACTTATTTATATTGTTTAAAAAAAAACTGAGCCTAAAGCTCCCCAACGGTATCCACAGCCACAGCTAGCCACCATATCGTATGAGACAGATCACCGCATTATTTTACTTTACAAACAGCAAAATCCTCTTTTCTAGTACAAAGTTGACAAAGTTCGATTCACAGAAACAAATTCCGATCTACTGTAAGTACCCAAGTAGAATATTTATGTGAAAGAGACGGGGATGCTCGTCGAAAAATCAGAATTAGAAGTCCTCCTATCTGGGCAAAGATAAGGCTTTATGAGAGCTTCAGCAACAACGACGACGACGAGAAGGGCAAAAAAGCAATAGGTTTAGATAAGCTAGCAAAACATCAGCTTTGCACGTGCTTCACGCTATATAGCTATTTTGTACGTTTTTCAGAGGCTGTCATAGCATGACTACGACGTGAAACGTCCTATTTTCACGTGAAGACGTAGACAGAAAACATGTATAAAACAATTTGTCAATAAAAGGAATATGTTGAAGGAATAGCTTTTCTGTGGAAAATAGTATATAAAAGGGTACTAAGGGTTTGAGGACCGTTGGATTTCGAGGCGGAGCTTCCCCGTAATGAAAACTTTGTTGAGCACCCCCGACCACGGAAATAATATCAACTGCAGTTTTGGCCGCTTTTGACGCACTTTCGGAGGTATGGTGTCAAGGTTAATGCTGCAAAATTGATAACGAATCGAACAGTAACATCATAGATAAAATAGGTCAGAAAGCAATAAACGATCATATAAGGCACTAGAAGTTTCTTTATCTTTTTGGCGATAACAACAACGACAACAACCATATAACACAGGGCGTAGCTAGGGGGGGTCCTAGGGTGCCCGTGACCCCCCCTTGGTAGGCCTTCTTTTGAGCAAACAACCTACAATATTCAGGTGGCGAAAACGCCATGACAATATCTTGGCCGTAAAACCCATTGTTGAAAAGCCCACTTTTTTAAAATTTGTATTTTTGTAAAGTATTTTCGTCAACGGCTCTTGTCTTTAGTTAATATGGGCCTTCATGCCGCAATAATACGACTGAGCCCGCTGATACACGAGGGAGAGCAGCGGGTGAGTAGCCTCTGTGACCCCCCCCCCTCTTTGAAAAATCCTGGCTACGCCCCTGTAACAGTAAAATATGGTAGCAGAAATGTCTTTCCCTCTCTTTGTCCGACTTCTCGACTAGGCTATAATTGTTTAACTTCAAGACATATATCATTCTGTTGATCCCAGTCAGGAAATTGAAACGACCCGCGACCAACCGCTTTACGGGCAGTTGTTAACTTTGCTGGTGGCAAGCTTGCAAGCATATATAATCTCCCGAAACGGGAAATCCTCCAGCGTCATCATGCTGCTTAAAGTTAGGTGGTATTTAAACACACAACATTGGAAGGGCGCGAGGATAATAAACAATAATTGGATGAGGTTTTTGTGATATCCGGAATAATCAAGGTCAAGGTAAGTGTTATCAGTCGATCCGAAGGGTATGACCAACCCGAATCTAACGTTTTATTATACTCATTGTTTTCAAGCCGAAATAACGACAAACACACCGTCGCACAAAACACAATTTGACATTGATGCTCCTGGAAATCCTGATGCATTGCGCGCGCAACCTACAGATAAGTCAGTTTTCTACCAGAAGATGACTGAACTGATCTGTAGGTCTCGTTGATTTCCAAAATTAACCCAGTTTAAGCTAATAGCCAATGAGAAGACAGATAATGCGGTTCAATGCATGGCTTTCTTCCTGAGCATCAACGATTAAGGATGTATTCTACTTTTTTCCCACAGCTCCTTAACGAGTAAAGCGTTTTAAGAGATCTTCATCAAGTTTTCCGACTCTCTTTGGATACTGAGTCCCTATGGATTTTCGCCCAATTAAAGGTCTTGTGCTGTTCTAGCTTCCTTCTTACGGTATCATTCGTAAATTTCTTATCTCGTATTGTTTGCATATTTTGTCTGAAGGTCAAAGAGGTGCAATCCGAGTTACGGTTACACCGTTTTGAGTCCTGTTTCGCTATTTTGTCGGTTTTCCAATTGATAATGTAAAAACTCGATTTTATGACAAAGACCACAAAAAAAGAGTCTCTTCTTCCCTGATTCTGAACATAGCATTATCTACAATGAGAAAAAAATTTTAAAAAAACCGGCTTAAATATAAGCTTCTAGGAAGCTACCCACCTACCCCTCCTCTAACTCAACATTTTGCCACATAAGGTGAAAGTAAGTGTTACCGTTAGTCAGGAGGTTCCTACGTTAGTTTAGGGAAGGGGTGGGTGGGCAGTTTCCCAGGGTCATAACGTAAAATTCCGAAAATAAGCCCCGGGGCTTACAATTTTCAAAGACCCTTTTTGAGGGGCTTATTTTTGGAGGGGCTTATATTCGGAGGAGCTTATCTATGGAGGGAAATTTGCGTTTCAAAATCAATTGGGCTAGCCTTATGGTTGGAAGTAAATTTACCGTTTTTGCTTTGTTTTACTTTGTATTTGAGGGCAATTTTCCAAGAACAAGTCCCGGGGGGCCTATATTTGGAGGGGCGATTTAACGGAGGGTTTTTTGCGTTACCGGTTTGGGGGGCTTATATTTGGAGGGGTTTATACATGGAGGGGCTTATTTTCGGAATTTTACGGTATTCTGATCCGTTTTTTCTTCGCATTTGCCCTTTCTTCTTAACTGGATAGAGCTTCATATGTATTTCGTGTGTTTCGCTCTAGAAGTCCTCGGTGTAGAAGTTGCAATATTGGCATACATTTTGCCAAGAGCCATATTAAGGCTCTTTATTTTGCAGGTGTTTTCTCAAAAGAACAATATCCCAACATACCTGGAGAACATACAGATGTTTCTTGTCTTAAAAGAAACTAAATTTGGTGATTATATATTGTTGACCTTGGTTTAGAAGCATTGAGATGAGTAGCTTGTATGTATGTATGTATGCATGTAAATCTTTTTTTAAACATGGGAAATCATGAGTTAAAAACTAAAACTAATTACAACTGCTTTACATGATCGCAGTGTGGGAATCCGATATATCAGCTACCTTCTTGATTTTTCGCTTAAAATGCTCAAGCTTTTTTAAGCTTTTGGGCAAGTTATTCCATAACATGGCCCCGCTGTAAGAGAAGCTACGTTTCAAATAATTGGTGCTTGGTTTGGACAGGGTCAGCCTTCCCTCAATTTCTTAAGTTGCAATCAGAGTGACGCTGAGAGAAAAAACTTTGTAGATATTCCGAAGCAAAGTCATACATGGTTTTATACATCATTAAGGCTTTTTGTTTCTTTCGTATCAAAGGGTGACTTAGTAATAACTCTGGCAGCACGATTTGTAATTTTTGGAGCTTATCACTCACAAGTAACCACTCAAACAGTCCCAAACGGGGCTGCAGTAATCAAAATGAGGCATCAGTTAAAGCGTTATAAATTTGAATTACAGTTTCTTTGGATATAAAGGGCCGCGCACGTTTTAAGGGCGCCTATAGCTGAAGAGACTTCACTTTCCAAATCTCTTCAATGTGTTTACCCCAAGAGAGTTGAGCATCTATGGTAAGAACCAAGGATTTTATATGACCGACTCTCTTGATAATTTAGTCGTCAATTCTGATTTCTACATCGTCACATTGGGCAGGTGGTCGTTGTCTTGATCTAATAACCATTAGCTCTGTTTTAGCAACATTTAGACTGAGCTTGTTAGCTTTCAGCCAACAGCTAAGGTTATTTAATTCAGGGGTTAGAGCTAGTATAAGCTCTGTCAACGTCTTAGCAGGTAAACGTAAGATTGGCGACGTCGGCAAGCATTCTTGGTACGGCGCCCCGCAGGGAGTTGGGAAGATCATTAATGTAAATTAAAATAGCAAAGGACCCAACATGCTACCCTGCGGCACGCCGCAACGGAGGGTACGAGCAGATGATAGTTTGCCAGTGACATTACATCTTTAGGTTCGGCCACTTAAGTATGACGAGAACCACTTTATAGCTGCCTGATCGACACCCAAGTATGACATCTTATCTCATCTTGATGCTCCTCTTTGAGGTAACTATGGTGGGTACCGTGGTGGTATGGGAGGTTGTGGTTCACAAACTACTCTTCTAAGCTCTAGGATTAGAACTTCCGCAATTGTTGATGCTGGGTCACAATTTTGTATCCTGTTGGGAACACTGGCCGGAAATTCTCTAGGGGGCTGTTTACAAGGAGGGAGGAAGAACTGATCCTAGCGAATGGGAAGATCGTAGAAGGCGAAACGACTTTTCGTTGGGTTTAAATGCAGAACTTTCGGTCAGTACGGTTAACAGAAGAGAAGGAATTAAAGATTAAAGATTACCGGCACTGACCGACCTGCCGCTATTTTTGTGTTGTCTGTTTCTGGTACTAAGAGGCTTCCTAGCGAAAGGCAGTTTACATTTTCCTACCCCTCAGCTAGAAAGATGCTAGTATCAGGAAGATCCTAGCACTGGGGACAAGTACAACGGTTTGCATGTAAACAGAATACAGAACAAATGTGGCGCTAGGATGATCCGCCTTCTGGGATGTTCCTGATACTAGGATCTCAGTTCCTTTTTCCATGTAAACATTCCCTCTCTGTTGACCCACTTCAGACACCAGGTAAGCGTGCCAGCATTTTAAGTAGGCATTTGAGTATGGGTTTTAAAATGTTTCTGATTATTTCCTCTTTTGCTTTCTATAATACCGTACTTTCGAACTTTATATAATTTGAACTTCCGAGCTTTAACAGTGCGTGACACCAAAATAGGAATGCTGTCTCAATGAAAAGAAGTCTCTTCTTTTGATTTTCAGCAGTATAACCATTTCAAGTATTAGAAGATATGTCTATGCGTACGTATGCTAGATCTGGAGTGAAAACAAAGAGCTTTTATAGAAAAAGTGAACTCGAGATGTTTTTGTCGATTTCCGAGGTTCCACCCCACTAGCTTCAGTATCAGGCCTCCTGTCCCCTTTTCGCTCTGTCTTCTCCGCCCTTCCCCGCCCACCCCCTCCCGCCTCAGAAACACCTCATAGTCAGGCTTCGCAGGCAAAATTTTGAGAGATCGCGATATGGCCAGTAAACTAAAGCTTGGTATTCCAGGGTCTGATTTGTCCTCTTTTTCCCGGTTAAAAATAAAAATTTGTAATTAAGTCTAATTGAATAACACTGTATGATGAAAGTTGATCCAGCGACATACGCAGCACATGTAGGAGTTTGCTTATAAATTATAATTTTACGATGTTTATCATTTGGTAATGACAAGAGGATATAAAGGGGACAGAGAGGGCATCCCCCATATACACCCTATTCCACAGGTAATTCGTCTCGAGTTATTTTTAACACCACAGGTCTCAAGGGGGATTAGACAACAGCCAATCACATAGCGCGAATGTGTTCCTCGTGGATAACCCACGCTGAGAGCCACGCGTCCTTCACGAATTGACGCAGAACAAAATGGGGGAAGACGCGGAGAGCGATTTCGCTATTCCTTTTGTCGACGAAAACGACTACAGCGAGATTTCTGCGAAAGCTGTGTCAGCGAAACCGAAATTACATAGAATCGCCCTTCCTCTCTTGTATAGAGCTAACAGTAAAGCAGGGAAATCCTTAACACACTGAATATTCTCTCAGGATCATTTATAATTTACAGTTTAAAGAGAGCAATTTCTGGTTTAATGTTTATTTTTTTCAGTCTTTATAGCGATTATTCCTACCCACTTACTTTGTCAATTGTAGGCGAACCCTCCTAAACCTGAATTTCAAGGGACCATATTCAAGCTCAGAAAGAGAAATAAAATTTCGTCGTTGCTTATTTACATCCTCCATAAAACGCGAAATTAGGCATTTTCACGTCGTAGTCGTGCAAAAACGGGAAAGAAATAAACAAAAAAGTGTGTTGCACGTGCGAAGTTCTTATTTTGCTAATTAAACCTATTGTTTTTTTGACGTTCTAGTTGTCGTCCGCGTCGTTGGATCTTAAACTCCCTAAATTGTACAAACGACCGGTTTCAATAGACCGGCAAAATTTCTCATTTTATTAAAAACTGAGATTACGACAACTTCGAGTTAAACTGATTTCACGGGTTATCAAAGAGTCCAGCGATTCCTTTTTCCCAGGTGAGCGTCGACTCATTTCGCTTCAATATTCAGGAATGCTCTCGATCTTTTTACGCTTTCATTGCCTCTCGCCCGACATGTTTTGCATGGCGTTTGGTCATGCGAAACCTCCACGAAACATCCACTCCTCGCGCGAGGTAACTTTATCCCGATTCTGAAAATAACTCGACACGAATTACCTATGGAATAGGGTGTATATGGGGGATGCCCTCTCTGTCCCCTTTATAGTCTCTTGGTAATGATGATAATAAATAACTAAGGAAAGGAATACTGTGGTGACGTTATTCGTTGATTGTACCAATCGCTTTTACCCCTGTTTACGTAATGAACGTTCAAGGTACCTCTAAAGTCATTAGACAGTGAAACTGATTTTACCTTTTACTCAAAGGCGAAATACTGGACTTCAGAGTCCTTCAAGACTATAGAAAAATAAACGCACGCAACATTGTTGGCTAACAACTGCCAACATTGCTGGATGTTACATGCTGTGACCGTCTGCACTTGTTGAATGTTGTTGCGAGTTGTTGGGAGTTGTTGCGCAAAGTTTGAACTCGGTCAAACTATTAGCTCCCATTATTTGCACCCTGTTTCAAGGCATCACAGAAAGCTGTTCATAATATGACAAACAATGACAAGCACTTACCTGAGAAGTTTCTAAACCGACAAACGCCTTGCTGTGGGTTGAATTCTTAGCCGGGCTTTATTAGACTGAAATGACAAATATTCGTTGTGTTCAGTTAAAATGCATTTGCTACGCTTTATTGATCAGAATTAATTGTTTTCAATGGTCAAAAATAGGAGACTTTGAACAGTCCAGTTCTTTTTAGGAGAGCCATTACTTACAACCGGGAAAGGAAAAAATGAAGAATTTGTGGGAGAAGATGTGATTAGTTTTATATTGTTACTTATTGAATACATTACAAAGAGTGGATCCATGCTCCTTGTCATTCTAGTCCATTGTTGATGTTCCATGGCAGGCGCGGATCCACATCGGCTTCCACTCTTTTACGGAAATCGGTCAGATTTTTCATAATAAATATATTTTTAACAAGAGATCGTGTAGGAAATCGGTCAGTATTTGTCCTAGATCCGTGCCTGCATGGAGGAGCACGTTCCTTGAAGGTTCGCAATTTTTTGTGCAGAATTAGCATGTAAGATTAATTTGCGGCGGCCCGCAGATAATCTCACGAATATCAATTGCACGTCAAAGATAAATACGGAACACGGAAGTAATTTGTAATCATACAGCTACAAATTAAGGTGTCAGGCTGAATAAACAGTTTTGGTTTCACTAGCATTGTAAGAGTATTTTATTCACTCTTTTTATCTCCACACGCACCGGCATTCAAAATACTTCGCCGTACTTGATTAGTTCAAAGCCCCCGGCTAATTCCTCAAAACCAGCCGTCGTTGACCAAATTTGGAAGATGCAAGCCATATACCGCCGATTGGAAACGAAGTTAAGTTGATGGATTGTACGTCACCACTGGTTTCCCCACAAAATGACGTCTGAGAAACGAACGCAAAAGTTGCATACTGGTGACGCCTCACTACTCAGATCTGGGTGCCGCTCATGCTGATTAGTTGAAATTTTTTTTCAGCCAATCAGACTCCCAACAGTAAGACTTCCATAGTAAGTATGGAATTTCTGTACTCTTTCCTCAGACGTTCATTTCGCTAGGAAACCAGTGGTGGCGTTGCGAAATGTCGGCTGTTTTCATCAAGAGTATCGATCAACCTCGTTTCCACGAGGCGCTGTCGCCCAACTGTCTTTTCACTAGTGAACTAAAATGATGTGAAGAATTGACAGATCTCGGAGTCTCAGTGTTATCCGCCTCGGTGGATAACAGCCTCCGATATCTGCATAATTCTTTACATTCTACTCACACTCATTCAATAATTGCTAAAGAATTATCTTCAGCTACACTGAAAATTAAAAAGATCCGTCTTCCGCCCTGCAGGCCATATTCTGATTCAGCCCCTTTTGGAGCCATTTGATCACAATTTATGCCAAAACAACTCAATCAAGAGGCTATTCCAGCCCACGCTGGGGCCCATTTCAGCCTTTGGGTCCAAATCAACCCTAGGCAATTGGACTGTATTGGGTTGTATTGGCCCTGATTTAAGGGAGCCAAATTAGACTCAAAAATAGGACTGTAGTTTACTCACCGAAACGGCCCGATTTTTAGGGCTAAAAACAGATCTTTCTGATTCACAGTGTATACACTAGCAGGTTGTTTACAATCACGAGTAAAAGGGTTCACGACTTTTTTCCCACGGCTTTGGGCAATGGTAAGAAGAATTCAGGACTGGAAATTATTATTCCAGAATCGTGTTTACTATTTGAAGTCAAGCCAGTTCCTCGAAAAACGGCCGCGAAAGCCTGAAACTGGTATCAAAAATTAATAGAACACAAATTTCCGCTTGGAAAATTCCTCCGAAAAACAGGCCTACCTTTTCAGACTTTCCGTTGCTCCCGGACATTTTCCATTGGAACGACACGAAACGAAAACGGTAAATGTTAAAAAAAAAACAAAAAAAAACACTGTTTTGGTACGGGAGCAATATGGTGTCCCGTTCTTTACAGAAGACGACATTTTAGTGAAACAAAGAAACAGTTGAATCATTAAATAACAAGAAAGCGACGAAATTTAGCTTGTTGGTGTTTACAATTGGTAGTTCAAAATTATTTTGTACTACATTTTTCTCAAAAGTAAGATTGATCAGCTATGCATTTGCCATGCCTCAATATTTGTTCAGAACAAAAGAAAACGTGTCGCGCTCTACTATCTGAACGCCTAGAGCAGGCTACATGAATAGCCGAACAGATGTTCGGCATGGTTATCAGCATATCATGATCTTTTCTTGAATTGACTATTTTTTAATTTCTTCTTTAACACGGGTAGTTCTCAAAATAACTGTACTAATATTATTTTACGCCCATTTGAAACTTCAAACTTCGCATGTGTTGAATCTACTGAAAGCAAATGATTTACACGAAAACTATTGTTCACATGTGTGGTTCGACGTAAAAAAAAACAAAAAAAAAAACAGACTGACAGACCTCAATAACTCCCTGACTAATTAACAGTCAATAATTGGCCCTTAAAACAAATCAGTAGTCGACATATTAAAGTTAGCCACGGCAGCAGTAAAACGTCTCAAATGTTCACGAATTGAATCCTGGAGTTGAATTCTCAAGGACTGCATCCAAATTCAAAAGGTAAAAGAAAAATTCTTCCTTGTGTAAAATATGTCGCATTAGGCAACTTTAACTTCATAAAGAAATGCACCAACGGTGTGGTGCATCTGCAAGGCTGTATTTTGCTTTTAAGACCTATCAGTTATAGACCTTGTCACGGTTTTCGACGCCATCTTGACGAGTAGGCAAACGTTTGAGAAATTACAGTGTTTGTATGAGAATCTCATGTCGAATAATTTCCGTAAAACGGCTGTTCTGAACAAAATATCGATTGTAAAATAAAGCTACAAATCAAAGGATTGTCCTAAAAAGATTCGGGGGCGTACCTGTGCTTAAATTTCTCCAGAGGCTTGCTTTAGATTTTCCATATATTTGTCTGTAATTTTGAATTCCCGGGACTTTCTTACAGACAAATGTATAGAAAATTTTAAAAAGTGGTTCTAGGTCTTCTAGCGCATGTAACGCGCTCAAATGTTTTCAGGTGAATCCTTGGGAGTGAAGCTTTAGTTGCACAAATCATATTTTTTTCAGAACAGCCGTTCTACGGAAATTATTCGACATTAGATTCTCTATACAGTCACTGTATTTTCTCACGCGTTTGCCTACTCGTCAAGATGGCGTCGAAAACCGTGACAAGGTCTGATGGTTTTCGGTATTCTCGTTGCCGTCGCCGTCCGGTGGTTAATGCTCTCAACTCCAGCAAGAACGATTTAAATAGAGTGATTCGAAACCTTGCCAGACACTCTTTCAGGGGCACCCAACGAGAATATAGTTCAAAACCACTTAAACATAGCATTGTTGAACGTGTTTTAGCATTTAAACGGTAGATATTGGCATATTTTTATCCCCTAAAACTTTTTCATCTGTTCGGATTTCCTAGCTGAAAGTCTAGTGATCCGAAAATTATAGGGATAAAAACTTACCTTTTCGAAAATTTCAGCCAGAAAAAGGGCTCCCGAAAATTCTACGTGACGTTTTTAGGGTAAAAATCCGTTAAAAATGGGCCGAGATTATAACACTTTTCAGATGTTCGAAAATCTTAGGAGAAGCGGGCAAGCAGGAAATTTTACAACAAATGTTCCGAAAATTCTAGATCTCAAATCGTCTTCCGAAAAGATATTTTCCGAAAATTGACGTTGGGTGCCCCTGACTCTTTCTATTTCTTTGACCGGAATAAGACTCGGCCCCAAACACGCAAGAAGAGTAAATGATTCAACGGCTAGCTTATCATTAGCAAAACGATGGACGATTACAGAAATTCGCCGACCATCAAATTCTGTGCTGACTTATTCCCTGCTCACAGATGTCCTTCCGCTATAAAGTTTAAAATAAGACTAGAATGCGCCGAGCGTGAATTAATCAAACGTCCTTTTAATTTCTAAGACTTAATTAATTTCCGGCAAATGAAATGAACTAAATGTAAAAAGTGAAATAGAAATAGCGAAAAATTAAACTTCTAATTAAATCTTTTCTTATGGTTTAGAATAAACTATTCTCGAAACTGAGAATGTTTTCATCAAAGCTGTGTAAATCGAACCGAAACTGTGCATGGAAACTTGCGTTTATTTCTTGTATTTATCTCACCTATTGTATGGAATGTGTGTGAATATCTCCATTATGAATGGGTATATTTCAAAGAGCTACACAACGAGCAAGAATACTATTGACCGACAATATACAGAGCGGGGGAAGCTGTAGTGTCAAAGAAAGACTATGAATACAAATGAAAGCAACGGCTCAAAGGTCGCAATTTCTTGATTTACTTGAATGAGCTGAACCAAAGCGAACAACATGTACAAGTTTCCTTTTCGAAATAAAATAGCTGTGACCAAGGTGTGTACAACTGCTAAAATAAATATTCTTCGGAATTTATTTGAGTATTAGTTTCTTTAGACGTAACTTTAGTTCAGTTCTATCGCTGATTTCTATGCGAAAGAGACGTCAACAACACCCATAACTGATCGAAAAGCGCTTTTACGTACCAAGGTTTTTAAAAAAGTCTAATGTTTAATTTTATGATTTACCTTCTCCAAAGACTCACTCTTTGATTGATCCATGATTTCTTGAAAGGGCGAAACTAGATAAAACCGGCGAGTTGACGCATGATTTCTTTTTTTTTTTTTTGCCAGAAGATTTTTGCTTAGCAAGCAATCTCGACCCAGAGCTCTTCTGCGCATGCATATCTATACAAACGGGCGTGCTGGTGGGATAGCCTTTTATGTCAAGGAAACTCTGTCCGTCATTGGGAGAGCTGATTAGGAAAAGGACTCTGTTGGCGAACATATGTGGCCGGAGTTACTTTACCCAAGGCAAAAGGAATTTTATTTGGTACTTTTTTTTATAGACCTACTGAATCGGCTTTTCAAGAGGTTCTTGAGCTTGCAAATGCTGAGAATAAGCACTGAATAAGGAAACATTGATCACAGGAGACTTTAATTTCGATTTTCTGGATGCATCCTCTTGCAATTCAACAAAAGACATGAAAAGAATTCTCTCCAGTTTCAATTTGAAACAACTGATTGATAAAGCGACACGAATCACTAAGGAAAGCTCTACCCTATTCGATTTGTTTGCTACTAATAGTCCTAAAAATGGTACCCTTGCTAAAGTTATTCCATCCACATTAAGTGATCATGATATGCTTGTTGTGGTCAGGAAAATTAATGCTGGTAAACTTCCTCCACGCTCCATTGAATGCAGAAATTTTTCAAATTTTGACCAAATGACATTCATTGAGGATTTGGAGAAATGTTCCTGGCATGATGTGTACAGTGAAAGGGATGTAAACTCCGCTTGGTTGAAATGGAAGGAGTTATTTCTATCAGTCTGTAATAAACATGCTCCTATTCGCCATAAAATGTTGAGGGGAATTATATGTCCATGGTTAACATCTGCAACAAAAAAGCTTATGAATGAACGTGATTCTTTTCTAAGGAAAGCGAGGAAAACTGGATCTGAGGTTGACTGGAGTACATATCGGCGATTACGAAATCAAGTTTCCAACAGGATCAAAATCAAGACGCGTCGGTATCAGAAAAACGAAATTCGCGATAATTTGGCCAACCCAAAATCGTTTAGGAGACTGCTATTAAGTTCATTTTCCCAAACAAAGCGAGAAAATCTTCGACCGTTCAATCTATAATAACGGACGAGGTTGAAGCCATCACTAGTAAATCAACTATTGTCGAGAAATTTAACAACTTTTTCACGAACACTGTGTCCAAGCTCCTGGAATCCGTTCAATCAACTACCATTCTTGGTCTCTCTGATAAAAAGTTTACTATTGAAAGTTTTGTGCTTTAACCAGTTTCCCCAAACTTTATTTTTAAGCAACTGAAGGCCTTAAAAGCTAAAAAGGCCACTGGTTTGGACGGGATTTCGGCTCGGTTTTTGAAAGACGGCGCTTCGGTTATCGCTCCCACTTTGACATTTCTTGTAAACTTATCGCTCAGTACTGAATTGTTGCATGCGATTGGAAGGTGGCCCGTGTCGTTCCTTTGTATAAGTCTGGTGGACATGAAATTATGGATAACTACAGACCAATCTCCGTATTGCCGGTTATGTAGAAAATTATGGAGAAAGCTGTCAACGTTCAATTACAACGGTACCTACAGAGGTTTGACCTTCTGAGTCCATTTAAGGCAGGGTTTAGGCAACACCATTCAACGGAGAGTGCTGTGATCTATTTCACCGATGAGATAAGAAGAAGTGCAGGGTCAGGAAAGTTAACAGGCGCTTTGTTTATCGATCTAAGGAAGGCCTTTAATTCTGTGCCGCACAAGGAACTCTTATCAAAATTGAAAAGATTTGGCTTTGGAGAAAATTCGATTAATTGGTTTACAGGCTATCTATCCGACAGATTTCAAGCTGTCTCCCTGGATAACGAGTCGTCGAGTCCCTTAGCTGTCCTAAGTGGAGTGCCTCAAGGGAGTATCCTTGGTCCGGTTTTATTTACGTTGTATATTAATGATCTACCTTCCTGTGTTAATGTCTGTAAAGTTATGATGTATGCTGATGACACAGTTGTCATTTTCGCAGCTCCACTAATATCGGAAATTGAGTTACAGTTAAATTTGGAACTGATTAATCTGTCTGAGTGGCTGTCTACAATTAAAATGATTCTGAATTTAAAATGACCGAGAGCATGGCTTTTGGCACCCACCAGAGACTATGTCGCCAAGACATCGATGGGGCTCATATAACGTTGGAAGGAGATTCTGTGAAACACTGTGATGCCTTCAAGTACCTCAGCGTAGTTTTTTCCCTTTAATTTGAATATTGACTACGTGAAGAAGAAAGTTTCTAAAACACTGGGAATGTTCTCAAGAATTAGATCATCATTAACAACTGAAGCATCGAGCCGATTGTATAAATCGATGATACTATCTAATTTGGAATACTGTTGTGCTGTTTTTCATGGCTGTGGTAAAGGAAATGAAGAAGAATTGGAACACCTGCAGAGACGTGCTGCTAGGATAGTGCTAAAGAAGGTGCATTTGTCCACTCAAGATATGGTTTCCGGTCTTGGTTGGGACCCTCTTAAGACGAGAAAAGAAAAACATATCGTCAAACTTGTCAAGAATTGTCTTGATGGACAAGCTCCAAGTTATTTCTCAGATTATTTTCGACGGCGAACTTATGATATTCATGACTATGACACTAGGTCTAAGGATAGGTTATCTATTGATAAAGTCAATCTCGAGTTGACTAAGAGAGCCTTTTTTTATAAGGGGGCTACCCTCCCGGGCTACCCTTTTTAATGATTGTATGAAGTTTTGTTCATATGGAGGCTACCTTTTTTTATTGATTATAATTATGTAATGTAAGTGCCACGTTTTTGCAACTTACACTCATAGACCGGGCCTGGTTGAGGAACATTTAGGAAGAGACTTCTATTCGAATGTCTACAGTCACATTAAGCAATGCTAAGGGAGAAATTATGATGAGATACAGTCATTACACCTTGACTGATAATTCACTAATGATTGACAGACACTGCAATTCGCATTTTTAGCCGTCGTGCAGATGATAAAAGGTCTCAGACACTATTTATCTGGTGCGTTAAACCGGAAGGGAAAATGGCATTTCCCGTCTAGTCTTAGAGCGACGAGTAAGATGATAAAAGGGAGAGCACAGATTGTTGATGTTATTAGTTAAATAAGCAATTTAAAATCATACTGATTATTCTCAGCTTGCAACTGGCCGACTTCAAGTTATAGAACCGTCTGCATCCGGATGACATTCTTTTTTCCAAAATCAGAAAACACTACGAAGAATATGCTCTGGCTAAACGATGCCCCCTCCCCCTCCAATCACGGCCTCACCCCTCCCAGATCCTTAGTTCACCCTACATAATCAGGATGTTGTCCAGGGACATAATCATACTGCAGGCAAAAAAGTAAGAATCACAGAAATATACTAGAACATTCTTCCCAATACGTCTGAAGTTTAGTCGGCTAAAATTGCAATCACAGACACATTGCACTTGCGTGAACAGTGGACAAGGTGCAGCACATGGATCCCTTTATTTGTTGGGACCCCCCGGGGGTACTCCTTTATATAAGCCATATAGGTATGTGCCGCCCCATCGGGTACGGGGTTTTGCGCCGTTTTGGTCTGAAAACGGGTATACACTTTCTCCATTTTGGTCTGGAATCGGCTTGGGATTTCGAGGGAACTACGGGAGTGTATGAACATTTTTATCGTTTCACTTCCAAATGAGTAAGAAAGGAAGAAATTTTGCCAATTTGAAATGGATTTGAATAATTTTTGTGTTTGCGCCCTAATCTGATGATGATAACATGATTTCTGCCTAAAAGCCAGGTCTGAAAATGGGTATGGATTTTAGAGGTCTAGTCTGAAAACGCCTGTGGATAATGACCTTTTTTGGTCTGAAATCGGGTCAGGATTTGAAGAACCGGGCAGCACATCACCACCAAGAATTCCCAGGAGTACCGCCCCCCCCCCCCCCCCCAACCGGGCTAGGACCCTAGTCAGTCTTTGCTCAGCGCTCAGCAAACAGAGAATATTACATGATATGAATGAAGATGCTATTAGACTCGGGGAAAGTAGCATACCTCAGAAGTTATAATTGCTCTGCTTGAAACGAATCGGATGCTAATGCTTGCTTTCCTACCTCTGTTGCCTTTCCGTAGCAAAAGTGAGAAATCCAAAGACAGTATATCCCAAGTGATGATGCCTTTAAGCGGAAGCTTGCAGAAAAAGGAATCTTTAAAACCAGTCGTAGCGCCTAGCTGTCTCTGCTATTAGTAATTAAAAATGGAATGTAAACTAATCCCCACCTAATTAATCTTATCAGAGCCATGATCAAACATTGTTGAAATCTTGCAAAATAAGATTTTTTTTAACATACGATACGATTATTGTTAGTTTTTTTTACTGTTAAGCGGTTTCTAACCAGGATAGTGCATACCCTAGCCTGCGCGCAGACGAAATTAAACACTGGTTACTAATCAGAGTTTAGTTATCGTCTGCACACAGGCTATGCATACCCAGGCCTGCAGCATACCAAAGAAATAGTGGTTGTCTTTACACTAGGCTGTTAAGTAAGACTTAAGAGCTGCTAAGTTTTACTTAGCCAAAAATGCGTGTGTGAAGGCCTAAGTAAAATCTCAAGTAACTTCACTTTGCATCTCATTACTGCGCTTTTCACAAACATGCGAACTCTAAAGTTCGAAAGCCGCCTTCGCAATTGCGTTTCACAAGCAACAAACCTTGAAACACAGAAACACACAAAACGGATCGAAATCCACCAATCACAAATCACAAACCATGACCTTTTGAACCCGTTAAAGCAAAGTTTTGTTTCCTAGGAGGTCCGTTAAGATGATTGACGGCAGCGAAAAACGCAATCGTCAGTTGGCTTTTGAACTTCAAAATTCGCATGTTTGTGAAAAGCGCAGTAAAGTCGGAAAGTTGAAACGATTCAAGAAAGTTTCAAGTGACTTGAAAACCATCCTTAAAACCAATTTAGCGAACTTGCGGTTTCTAAGCTTTGAGAAAGGCCAGGCATGTCAATCAATCTCTTATATTGCGTGGGAAAATAGGCTTAAGGGACGGACCATTAGAAAAGTTATGGGGAGGGGAATTTTCGAGCCGCAGGAATTTGTTTTCGTTATCAAATTCCTTTTATGAATTTTTTTTTAGGCCAAAGCATGAATATTTTTAGGATTAATTGGCGTGCATGAATTTTTTTTCATTTAATTTTCGCTTGCGCGAATATTTTTTTTGTACCTCGCCCGCCCCCCGCCCCCATAAGTTTTCTAATGGTCCGTCCCTAAGTAAACCTAAAGTAAAAAAGATAGGTTGTGTGTGAAGCTTTCTTTTACTTGAGGAATTTAAAATTTACTTGTCTTGAAATATTTCTTAGCTTATTTAGGCTCTAGTGTAAAGACTTCCAATGTCAATTTCACTGGAAGAGATAAGGACGCAAATTGGCTTGTCAGCACGGAAATACGAAATTCCGGCCATTCCAGCTTGGATATTTAATCGAAGTTGATTTTACAGTACAGTGAGACCATCACAATTTAATTGCCCCCCCCCCCCCCCCCCCCAGCCCCCATATAAAGAGCCATGAAAATCAGTGGAGATGGTGACAGTTTTTTAACGAGGTACAGATAAAAAATCAAAGGTTCCTAGGAGCGAGCTCATGAATGAACGATCTGTTCGGAAGACGATTTAAGATCTAGAATTTTCGGAACATTTGTTGTAAAACTTCTTGCTTGCCTGCCTCTCCTAGGATTTTCGAACATCTAAAAAATGGTATAATTGATGCCTATTTGTAACGGATTTGTACCCTACAAAGGTCACCTAGAATTTTCGGGCGCCTTTTTTCTGGCTGGAATTTTCGAAAAGGTAAGTTCTGATCCCTACAATTTTCGGATCACTAGACTTTCAGCTAGGAAATCCGAACAGATAAAAAATTTTTATGGGATTAAAATATGCCTATATCTACGAGTACCGTTAAAATACTAAAATACGTTTAACAATGCTATGTTTAAGTGGTTTTGAACTATATTCTCGTTGGATGCCCCTGAAAGAGTGTCTGGCAAGGTTTCGAATCACTCTATTTAAATCGTTCTTGCTGGAGTTGAGAGCATTAACCACCGGACGGCGACGGCAACGAGGACCAACGAGAATACCGAAAACAATAGACCTTGTCACGGTTGTCGACGCCATCTTGACGAGTAGGCAAACGCGTGAGAAATTACAGTGACTGTATAGAGAATCTAATGAAGAATCTCGTTGGGTGCCCCTGAATCCCCTGAATGAATAGAATTAGTGCAGAGAAGACAGTTCAAGAATCAAAGTAAAACATTTTTATCTTTTTGGACCGTTCATTGTGTACTGACTTGCCAAACTACAGCGTGACTCGAGTATACGACTGCATGGGCACCGTTTTTTAGTTGTAAAATAATTTGCTTTCTCGTGTAACTGCCAAACACTTTCCGAACGATAGTGCACTTTCGTGTAAAATAGCTAAGTTTTACGTAAGGCCGAGTTTTATTTAAACCGTGGTTTTAAACAATTATTTTAATGGGCCTCTCGAGGGTTTCCTCTAAGTGCTTTTAAATAAATATGCTGTTCACAAAGAGTACGTAATGGTTAGTATACTAATGTTCTACTGTACGAGCTTTTTATGGCTAAATTAATTTTTAGCTAAAAATTATTTTATTAAACAGACTAAGCTCGAAGCTGTACGTGCTCTGACCTAGCTAAGTAACAACGCAGTCAAAGTATCCGATTGCCCTTCTGTACCTGAATATTCTAGAAACTTGTTTATACCAGCTCAGCATTTCCTGTAGAAATTACATTAATAGCACTGATTAATGGAATCACCGACGCGACAAACAAAAACTTACTGAGCAAAGATCACCCAATTACAGAATTCAAGGAAAATAGCGTAACGCTTGTTGGTTCTAAAACAATTTACTTACTCATGTCACTCAGTATCAAACAATTCCAAACGACTGATAGTGCACTTTTTGTAAAATAAGTATAAGGGAGGTAAGAGTAAAGTGTTTAATCTGACTTTAATGAATAAATTGTAGGCTAGGCTGGCTACTAGATGATGTCTCGGGAAAAAAATGTACGCCTTACTAGTACCCTCTAGAATATGACAAACATGCGTAAAAGGCACTTGGAACAAAAGAAATACTAAGAAAGGGAGGTAAGAGTAACGTGTTTAATCTGACTTTAATGAATAAATTAACGAAAATCGAGTGTGAGTGACAAGTGAGTGAGTGAGTGATTGAGTGCCATTCGAGTGCCTCCAAAACCCCATGGCATGACTATGTCATCCATGAGCTAAAAATGACAAGTTTAGGTTAAAAGAATGTGGTCGTAATAACGAGGTCTCGTCTAAACGGGATGGTACATAACAAAATGTCTGTAATTATCATTCGCTCTATGCTATCATTCGCGCCGCCTTTTATACAGGCTACGCCAAAAGGGGAGAGGTGTGGGAAAAACTCCGTATCCCCTTCCTTCCCACCCTTTTCGAGCACACAGGCTGCTAAAGAAACGTCACTGCTAGTTCCACATTTTCGAGAGAAACTTTTAGATTTATCCTTAGTCATCTTTTCTCATACGAGGGTCTGAAGAAAATATTTTACGTAAGGGATGAAATATGGTACAAATCTTTTTGTGGCAGGAGTGTATTTTTTGCGGCGAATAGGATAGGATTTTGCGGATTCCTCTTTCCTAGTCTTTTCTTGGTCTGTCGAGTGAAACGCGCGAGACACGCAATAAACTGCCGCCCTCGTTTCTCGCGTCTCTCACCGCTCGCTCCTCACTAAATCAGTCAGAAGAAAAAGAGACTGTTCGCAGTCTAAGCAGCTTGGAGATTCGACAGACCTGAACTTCCTTGGCTAATTCTTGATAT
>NC_133201.1:6958419-6975919 GCF_958299795.1 Porites lutea
ACCAGGTATTTATAAGTTACAGAATGTTATCTCTATCTTTCTGAAACTTACATTTTTCCAGTTCTTTTTGGAGATTGCTTAGAAGGCTCCAAAGAATGCGGTATGAACAAGACGTGTTTTGATATGACGATTGATGGCTCGGGTAACGGTCACCTGCAGGGCCGAAAATAATCGTTGCATGCCGTGTTTTTGCCAGAATATTCGCCATGAGATCATTCTATGATAAATATATATTTCTAGCCTGCGAGCAAGCTCTCCTATTTGGGCGAGCGAGGTGAGCCGCGCGAGAACGCGCGAGTGAGCGGCGAAGCCGCGAGGGGCTCTCGCGTGTCCTCTCGGGCGTCAACTTTTCACGCTATCCCCCAAATGGAGAGCTTGCTCGCAGGCTAATATATTTCTTTCAACATCCTGTTTTTGGAAATGAGATATTTAACCTTGCCAAAAAAACAAAAAAAACATCTTCTCTATTGGACCACCCTATATAATATATAGATTTAGCCAAGCCTAAAAGCGGAGCTCCCGATTTCATTACAATAATAATAACGATAATAATGATGATGATGAAGATCGTTTTATTCACACTGGTACACAATACGATATAACCTCGTTGCAAATACTGATACCCCCCAGTCGGTATCGGGATGTAGTCTAGCCTACGTGTAGCCGCAACCCACTCCCGACAAAGGAAGAAGAGGAGTCAAAGAAAACTACGAAAAAAGTACAACGCAGTTAGATAAGGTCTAAAGAGCAGGAAAGAAAAAGGTCTTAAAAGTTGAAACTAAAACTAAAACTCTATAACTTTAAAACAGCACAAGAAAAGATTAACTTATCCAAGGTGAATTCACACAACAAAGTTATATATGGTATAATAAATACATTAATTTCATATACTGGAAATGCAGAATGAAGAAATAAATTCAGGGAAGATCACCACAGTTATCAATGCAACTTTGGCACTGTACCTAACGTACCTAACCATTCATATAGTCATTCTCCAATTTCCACAGCAGCTGGTCAATTAGCCTGGCAATTCCTCAGAGATTGTGGTGGGAAACAGTTAGATGTCATGTGACCTCGAAGTAACTAATGAGAATAGTGCTGGGAAATATTTAGATTCTTGGAAAACAAAATTAACTGTTTTCTCATGGGCCAAGTCTTTAAGTGATTTGTGATGTTAATATTTTAAAAAATTTATAGCTGCATGGAAATTCATTAAACCTCCCTGGAATGTCAGTTGTTGGTCATTCACGGGTAATAGTGCACTGTTACCCTCTGATGTGAATGATTTTTGCGATGTTGCCTGCTTAGAGAATATTGACACCAAAAAGTTTCATTGTTAGATGTCAAGTGACATTGAAATAACCAATGAGTGTGCAAATGGTTGGAAAGAAATTTCCAGCTATAATAACAATGTTTCTTAATATATCATTGTTGTTGGAGGGAAAAAGGAATAGACTGGATTCAAGTAAATAAAATTTTGGCATTAGCTACAACGTAAAAACAACCTAAAAGCTTTTATTTTAGCTGATTCCCATATTCACTAATTTGGGAAAGTGCAGGTTCTTGCAGGTTTCTATACTACAGTGGAACCCCGCCTTAAGACCACCTCGTTATTACGGCTATATTCTTTCAAACCAGACGTAAAAACCATTGAGTCATTTTATTATTTTGAAGACCCCGTTAATGCGACCACCTCGTTATTACGACCAGGATTTTATGGCCCAACGGTGGTCGCATTAACGGGGTTCCACTGTATTGTAGTTCATTTAGTTTAGTTGTTCTCAAATGTCCCCCTATCTTACTTACTATATTTATTTGTCTTGTCATCCTACTCTTAAATAAGACAAGTTGCTGGACAAACAAGAGGGTTCCCGGTCCCCCGAGGCATTTTTGAAGATCTTTACAAGATCTCGCCCCGTATTAGCCGCTCAAAAGGGCGGGGGTATCATGAAGGGACCACCTTCACTCGTGTCGCCGGGCTAAGAAAAAAAGATGACAGCAGTACCTTTTAAAACTCCTTGGCTGTTCTTCAACTGGGCTGTTTCTTAATACAGTTACCATGGTACAGGCTGACAAACACGTACTCCATACAGCTTAAGTTAGCTCTTTAAATAGAGAAGGCCACACCAAATAACTACTTCATCTTTTCTGTCACACAGGCTGAAAACAGAGTAACAAAGCTATTAGTTGTCCATGACCACAAGATATAATGATGTTTCACTTGTTATGCATGACCACTAAGGTCCTCAGTCACCTAGACCGATTACAGCATAACAGTCCTTTCATCTGCTATGCATGACCAGTAAGGTCCTCGGTCAGCTAGACCAATTACAGCATAACATTCCTTTCATCTGTTATGCATGACCACTACGGTCCTCAGTCACCTAGACCGATTACAGCATAACAGTCGTTTCATTCGTTATGCATGACCACTAAGGTCCTCAGTCACCTAGACCGATTACAGCATAACGGTCCTTCACTAATTTGTTATGCATGACCACTGAGGTCCTCGGTCACCTAGACCGATTACAGCACAACAGCCGTTTCATTTGTTATGCATGACCACTAAGGTCTTCGGTCACCTAGACCAATTACAGCACAACGGTCCTTTTATTGTTATGCATGACCACTAAGGTCCTCAGTCACCTAGACCGATTACAGCAAAACAGGCGTCAGCCCTTCATTTGAAATGAAACATCACCACATCATTGGCTATTGTCAGGGTAATTATGAGTTAGCCAGATGGAGTATTTGAAAAACACATAGATCAGACACTTATGATCCAACTAATTCAGCATTGTCTAAATGATGACTTTGTGATTGAGCCCACTCTACGAGTCTGAGAAAGGTTTCCTCCCTATATGCTGGTGCTAACACCCTTCTCTGCCGACACTGAGTTGCTAAGACATGCAGTCTCTCAATCTCCACTGCTCTAGCTCTTGTAGTTGGAGTGTCCACAGGTCTGAATCTGTCATTGTTTATCAGTACATCTTCATGAAAAGCAAAATCAGGATCTCTTCCTTCCCCACCAGCTGATTTTGCTCTTGACAATGCCACAAATAGAGCTCCTGGGTTTCTGGCTTCAAAGCCATGGTCCCCGGGGTGAACCACTACATACCTGAATGCTTCTCCGGCACCCACAGTCATCCCTTGGCATTTGTGGATTGTTGTTCCCCATGCCAGTCGCAATGGAATTGCAGACGCTTGCATCGGCATGTGTATTCAGTGGAACGACTTACTGGTACAATTGGCACAACTGTCGGATCTTCATTAATGTATGGTGGCCCCCTATATCCTGGAAACCTCACCAGAACCACATCAGGTACTGGAGCAGGATCATCACTAGGTCTGCGGCCATCTTTATACACAATGTCTACGACTGTGCCTACTGCCCCATTGTACAAACCCCAATCAGCCTTTAAGTTAACTACCAGCATTACTTTGCTGTCACGGCAAAGATACAGTAGAGGTAACAATCCCCCCGCCTTATTACTGTCAGCATCCACTGCATGTCTGCCATTGTGAACTGCCTTGATCTTTGCTACTGGGTGGTTTGGCTGTCTGTTACACTCAAGCAGCTTTGTTTTATTACGCTGCCATTCAAGACGGTGCGTGGGAAATACGTACAGACCTTGCTCATCCATCCTAGCAAGGAGTTCCGGGCCATGCGACATGCGGAGATTGTGCCATTGAAACTGTTGTAGCCAATGGATTTGCTGGGGTGTTGTCGTATAATTCCTTAGTGACATCAGCACATCTCTCAGCTGTTGCTCAGATTCATTCTGCCGTATAATCTGAGTAAGCTCAACAGCACTATCAAACATTGTCCAAACCAAGCGACCATGGTTAGATGGTGCACTACGGCAATCTGAGATATACACGGGGGTGTCACACACAGGAGGAAGCTGAACATCATCTCCCATAAACACTGCAACAGGAATCCCTCCCCATAACTCATCTGCATTGGCTCCTTTGTTGATTGCATAACGTGCATGCTGTTCCATCCAGCCCATTGTTGTGCGTCCAAACATTGATCGTTCATCACCAACCAGAACTTTCAGATTTTTGCACTTTTTTTGGATTTTCTCTAGTAAGGGACCTGTAGGTACAGTCAACTCATTGCAAGACCTTCCACCTGTTCGTACTCCAAGAAAGCTGTGCGCTGTACTGCCTTGAACGAGATAGGCAGCATTCCCTGTTGGAGTTATCACCTGTATTGCATCATTGGCTTCAAAAACTTGCCGCACTAACCTCTGGAGACACTTTATGACATAAGACTTTCCTGTACCAGCAGTTCCAGAGACAACAAGCCGCAGTGGATGGTAATATTCAGTGTTTTCAACAAAGTTGAACAGGGTGTGCAACACAAGCCCCACTATGGCTTTCTGATTCTCATTTAGAGACAACGGACACACCTGAGGTAAATCAAGGTCTCTACTTTCTGTCTCCCGTTCCTCATCTGCTTTAATGCTTTCTTGAAGCCATTTTGTTGGGTCTTTTCCTTCAGGAAGAATGATACGAGTGCTGCTCCAGTCATAGTCCTCCCCACCATCATCATAATCAAGGTCCTTCTCTACACCCTCATATATTTGGTTCTGCCCTGCATATACATCCACCCAGGCTGGCTGTTCTTCTGCTTCAACAGCATCATCTTCCTCATCCTCTTCAAACACTGCTTCTTGTGGGTGGTCTGCAAAACGCCGTGCCTTAGCAACTTGGGCCTTCACAAATGTTGGACAGTGGTTACTTGCAAAAAAGTCCTTAAAGCGATCAATCCAAGATTCAGCATCCCCCTTCACTTCTTGGTTGTCAAACCAACTTGGCCAGTGTAACAGGAGCATGGTCCTACAGTAGTCTTCATTCAATGGCCATGTTGCATGCGTAGAACCACCACTTACAACCGGGACATTACCATTCTTCGATGCAAAGTTGTACCAAGAACAGAGTTCCTCTTGCGGTCGTGCAAGGTACTTATCCAGTGGGGTGCTGCGAGTTGCAGTTTCACCATCACGTTCAAGTCTCCTTGACCCTGACATTGACAAGTAGGTAAATGGACGGCTACATCGCCAAAGTGCGAGCCCACTCAGTTCAAAGGATGCCTCCGGTCCACTGATATCTCGTCTTCCTACCGTCTTTATCAGCATCTTAGCACACATTGACTTGCCTGTCACTTGGTCTGCATCACCTGCATCAACAGCATTCACCATGTCCTTAAAGAGATCAGAAGTTGCACCAGTGGGTTCGCTATCTTTGCAAGCATATCCACACACATAGTCAATTATGGCAATGATATCATCTGTACTCGGATTATCTGGAGGAGAATTGGAAAGAATCAAGCTTACATCCCCATTTGCTCTCCATGATTGTAGCTGATAACGAGAATGCTGAACCACACGTGGATGGTCACGTGGCATCTCTAGGCGGGGTGCTCCATTATGATCTTCCACAATTTCCGGACTATCATGAATTTTTTTCCCTGGGCAGAACTCGCTTCCAAACTCCATCCAACATACACGTTCTCTCGGCTGCAATCCTTGCTCCGGATGGCGAGGAGTTCTCAAGCAGTAATCAGAGCAACTGTGGAGTCCAACCCGGTTTACTAAAAGCAAATGATTCTCCAGTATTGCATCTTGTGTTGCAGCTATTTGCATTAGCATCTTAACTAACGGATCCCTATCATCTGATATGGGCTGAGCCATTCCCTCAGGTGGTGGCCAGAGGTCTTTTCTCGGCTGCCGTTCTTCGTCATTACCAGCTGGATGTAATGCTGTCATGGCAAAGGTTTGATCCGCCCACTGACTAAGTCTAGCTGCATACTCTTCCTCTTCGCAACCATCTTCACGAGCTTCATGCAATAGCTTATGCGGCTGCCTGTCTTCCCTCCAGCTGAGTTGGTGCCAATGAATTTGACCGCGGGACTTGGCAAACTCATAGCGGTACCAATAATCAGAGACACCGAATACTGGCTTCAGTACCTTTTCATGGTATGCTTGGGTGCGTAGGTCAAAGTAACTCACCACTACATGAGTATTTTCTTGTACTGCCTTGAAGCGGGCATTACTATCTTCAGCAAGGTTGACTTCTTTTCCTTTGGTCTGCAAGATGTACTCTTCAAGTAGTCTTCTAAGAGGAGGAAAGTAAAACTCGGCACAGCTTCCAGTCATGAAAAATGAAGGTAACCCATGCTTCTCATTGACCATGAACTCAACCAATGCACGAAGCTCTCTACGTCTCTGGTGCCAATACTGAGCTGTACCACGTAGATTTGCACCAAAATACAACAACTTGTCGGTGAAAGTGTCGCCTCTTGCAAGTCGCTCTTGCAGGTCTGCAACAGTTATTTGTGGGTCACCAAGTTGCTGGTCAACAAAGAACCGACTCTGTTCCAGGGCACGCTTCCTCATGATCATATTGTGGACGACAAACTTCCAGACTTTATGCCTCGCAAACCTTCCGTCTTGGTACCACAGCAGGTGCTCTGCCCAGTCATGCAGTGTGGGACACGTCACAGGACGGTTTATGTGGAAATCACCCTTTCCATAGGGAAACAAGCAAGGAAATGCCATGGTAAAAAAATAGGGAGTGGTAAACTCCGATGCTGGTGTTGTGCTCGTGGTCGGCCACGGGATCACTGGTCGTTGCACATTTCGTTGTGTTTCTCCAGCTTCACCTTCCCTAGATTCAGAAACAACTTCATTTATGGCTGCTTCTACTTGTGCTCGCACATTCACTCCCGGCTCAGGAAGAATAATTCCAGAGACTGTTGAGTCATCAGTACTGTCTGCTTCCCCAACATCCAATTGTTGTGGTGCAGGGCCTTGGTCGTTTATGCGTTCTGTCTCAGAGAACTCAACAGTCCTCAAATTGGGCAACTCACCATCTTCTGGTAAATTCTCTATGCGAGTGCCATCAATAACAACATCACCGTAAGCAGGATTGTTGTCCTTGAGCCAACGAAGGGCTCCTTCAACATGGTGTCTTCTAACCCTGAAGTCCTTATGGGTATCATCTTTTCCTTGTCTTCTCACGCGTATGATATCCACCTCTGCTGGTAGGCGTGGAAGAATAGTGGCGGGTTCTTGCACAGCCTGTGGGAAAGCAATGCAATGTCCCTTTGAGGCGATACCTCCATGCTTCAGCAGGTGCACATGCACAGTGGGTGCTAGCCTGGCTATCAGCATCTGTTCAGCATCTGACATGTTACACAAAATCTCAGGAACAGCCATTGGATCCATGTTATTCTCACCTGACCAAACTTTTGGCACCTTCTTATCTCTTCTGCAGCGAGTACACATGTCTCTCGTGCCCTTGCACTCCAGTCGCCTTTCCTTGCAGACCTCACAAAAAAAGAATGCATAAGTCATCTGCTCCACCTCAAATGCACGAATAGCTCTGTACGCATTATCTTCTTGCTGACTTGACCCTGCTGGTGGAGGAGGTGGTAGATCTCCAACAACTTCACGCAACCTTTTCTCTTGTTCTGATATTCTTCTTTGGTTTCGCCTCTGTCTTTTTCTTCTGTCATCCTCCGTTTCCACTTCACCAGGCTTTGCAAACTCATAGTCCACACCAACTACCCTTGCTCTAGCAATTAGGTGGTCATCTTCTAAGTGGCTACTATTATTTACTTCTGGAAGAGGTTGCTGTGATTCCTGCACGTTGCTTGCTCCCTCAATTGGGCCATTTTCTACTACAGGAGTGTGTCGTTCCAACTCTTCTCCTAGTAAATGAATTATTTGTATTAACCAACTACACAATTCATATAAGCTATGGGGCTAGTGGATTCTATTTTTTATCTTGCCTGAGGGATAATAGAGTTGTGATTCTTGGGCTAACAGATGCAAGCTACAGTCTTCCCGAAGGACAAGCACAAAACTGACCTCCTTTTCTTCGCACCCTAGTACAGCATGCTTGTATAACTGTACAAGAATTACTATTATAAAGCTGTATCTGTGGAAGTGTTCTCAAAACCTGATTTCAAATAGAAAATACACAATATTTCTACTTTTGAAACTTCAGATAATACAACAACCTTGACAATCATTTTCTAAGTGCTGATATTTCATAAATCAGTCATCAAATATAATGGGAGTGACCCAACCAATGAACTCATTATTATAATCCAAAAAATAATTATCTCTATGAGAATTCAATGTATTTTAACTTTGTTCTAGTCAAAGTAATACAACCCTAAGGTAAGTTTTCCCATAATAATAATGCACGATCAAATACAAACAGAACAAAAATCCTACAATCCAGTCATGGAGAATTAAGTACAGACATGATGACTTGTCATGTTTACCACAACAACAACACTTGAATTACACGACAACAGGTCTAATCAATGAAATATACAGTGTTTTTGTTACAAATAAATATGATGAATTCTGGGACTCATCTTGTGAGAAATCATGAGTCCCAGTCCAGAACCAATGAGTCCCAGTTAAAAAAAATGAGTCCAAAATGGAAAATGTTTGGGCCTTTATGTACCAGCCGCAGACAGTTAATCTGAAGACACACTCCAAAACTCTGTATTATAGTGTACTGAAATTAAAATATAGTTCTTCTATTTTAAAGCAGAAGTCAACAAAGGCTAAAACAAATATGCATCACTAAACAACAACCATAACTGCCACAGAAATTACACGTACGAGATATTTCTACAAATACACACGTTCAGATCGATATATCCATGAATTATTTTATGTCTTTGGCGATTTTTATGTGTCAGGAACATAGATAGAATGCAGAGGTAACAAAATCACTGATTATATAACTGCTCTTTTGAGTCCATGTAAAAATTATATATATGAAAGTTTTAACATTCTTATTTGTTACACACACACACCCACCCACACCTTTATTAATTTCAAAATCTTGGTTACAAAAATGAAAACAAAACAACCCACAATGAATAAATAAATAAAAATAATCAGGTAAATTCATAAAATAAAATATTGAGAAAAAAAGTGTTACAAGAAAAAGGAAAGATTACTTAGGTAAGACAACAGAGCATAATTAATTACACCAAAAAGGGGGAAGTTTTAAAAGTATACATGCTTCCCACCAGCAAATTGTGGCACTTAATTAGTTCTGATAAATTTCTATTGTTTATTAGCCCAATCACAGTTTTTCATTCTCTGATAAATTTGCATTATGTTTCCTTGTTTTTGCATTGTGTTTACTAAAAAGTACACTGCTCTAAGCCAATCAAATTCACAGAGAAATTTTTTCATGTATATTATTAACTTTCATAATAAAATACCATCTACCATAAACAACTACCGGTATATCAGTACCTGCTGAATGACTTTGCTCTTATTCACCTGGCAGAGAGCTTTCCATGCTACATTCAAGTTGGAGGACTTCACTTTCATGTTCTTCTATGGCTAAGAAGATAAGATATAATCTTAATAAGTTGGGCAAGCAGATTGTGACACCTGAGGCTGATTGGTTCTTATATATTTCTATTGTTGAGTGTTATCCAGAAGTTTTAGAGTAGCCAGCTCCCAAAGCAAAGAAACTGGTGCCTGACACCAAGCACTGATAAAGCGAGAGTACTGTATCTAAGGGAGGGGTTTGGGGGCATTAAGCCCAGAGATCTGAGAAGTTTTGCTCGTGATTTACAAGCTTTTCCAGAGTTCTCCCAAGAACCAAGTGAGTTATCATGCTGGTAAATCCATAGAAAATGTGGTCTTTTACTTTTATAAAATAACTTTAAAGCATGTTTCAGTTTACTATGAGATTACCAGCACAATAAACTATTGGTTTTTAACCAATCAGAATGCATGTACTATCTTAGTTATTTTATAATTAAAAATATTATCTGGCAATGTCTCATCAAAAATCATTCAGTAAATATATCGATAATACCATTAGCAAAAGGCAAATTGTCATACACCAAAGAGCTTTTTGTACGACAAGTTATTGTTTTGTTTCTTTTAGGACCTTCTGAAAAATTCAAGATAAAAGGTACAGACAGTTTTTTTTACTGTTTTGAGTCATAAGAGTAGCCAGCGAAACCACCAGTCGCCTGCGCTTCTGGAGAACACTGATTGTTCACAGGTTTTCATTCTCTGAGAAATTTGCACTTTATTTCCTTATTTTTGCATTATGTTTCCTTGTTTTTTTACTGTGTTTACTAAAAACTGCACTGCTCTAAGCCAATCTCATTCAAGAAATTTTTCCATGTATATTATTAAGTTTTATAATAAATACCATCTACCATGAACTATATCAGTACCTGCTGATTGACTTTGCTCTTGTTCACCAAGCAGAGAGCATTCCATGCTACATTCAACCTGGAGGACCTGACTTTCACGTTCCTCCATGGCTAAGAAGATAAGCAAGCAGATTGTGACACCTGAGGCTCATTGGTTCTTATATATTTCTATTGTTCAGTGTTCTCCAGAAGTTTTAGAGTAGGCAGCTCCCAATGTAAAGTAACTGGTGCCTGACACCAAGTGCTGGTAAAGCGAGAGTACCGTATCTAAGGGGGGGTTTGGGGGCATGAGGCCCAGAGATCTGAGAAGTTAAGCTGGTGGTTTACAAGCTTTTCCAGTCTTCTCCCAACATCCCAAGTAGGTTATCACACCAGCAAACCTTTAGAAAATGTGGTCTTTTACTTTTATAAAATAACCTTAAAGCATGTTTCAGTTTTCTATGATTTTACCGGAACAATAAACTATTGGTTTTAACCAATCAGACAGAATGCACGTACTATCTTAGTTATTTTATAATTAACAATTATTCCACGAGGGCACGTTGGATATGAGATGGTAAATAGCCAACGAGACGCATAGCGCCAAGTTGGCAATAATCATCTCATCCAACAAGCGCAAGTGGAATAATTATTTTATTAAAAACGCCCACAAAATCCCTTTGAATCTTGTTAGAACAAACCAGAAAGGACACGGGAGTTCCGCTATTCACATGTCACATGTCTATCAGAACTGTCAATGCGTGAACCGACTCGCCTGGACTGGATGAATGAAAAATCAAAACATTGTAAAGATGAACACTTTTAAAAACTCATCGAGATTCTAGGATTTTACACAGCGGGACAGCTAAAAAAACCTGGCAGATAATGTGAAGAAAAATAATTCTTAACAGCCATCAAAATTACTGTGAATTTGGATTTTTGGAGCAGTCACAAAAGTAAGAACAACGGAGAAAAACTATTACCTTGGTCGCCTGTTATGGCGTTGTTTGAAGCCACAAGCTGGTTTTGCTGAACAAGAAAAGAAGCTTTACTGACGCCTCGATTGCTGTAGTGAATGGCTGCATAGCCTGTATTCTGGTTGCTTGTGATTTATATTCTTCATGTCGGATAAACAAGCCACAGCTATCTATCGGCAAGTGCCTCAGCGAGTGGCTTCGCAACCATGAATAAACAACACCTGTCTTCTTTTGTAGCTGTTCAAGGCACTTTAGTTCCATGTATTTTCATGTGTTTTTCGATAAACTTTCAAACAAGCTCTTGTGGCTTTTTTGTTTGTTTGTTATTTTTCCGATGAAATTGCATGTTCTAGTATTCTAAGAAATGAATTAACTCGATTTGCTTCGGGTGCCGTTTTATCCTTCGCGGAAAAAAATGGATCTTACGAAAAATTCAAGATAAAAGTTACAGACAGTTTTTTTTTATGTTTTGACTCATAAGAGTAGCTGGCACTTTGGAAAAGAGTTCCCAGTGAAACTGCCAGTTGCCCGCGCTTCTGGAGAACACTGATTGTTTATTAGCCAATCACAGGTTTTCATTCTCTGAGAAATTTGCACTTTATTTCCTTATTTTTGCATTATGTTTCCTTGTTTTTGTACTGTGTTTACTAAAGACTGCACTGCTCTAAGCCAATCTGATTCAAGAAATTTTTCCACGTATATTATTAAGTTTTATTGGAAAATTCAATACCTGACGAGGGAATTCCACGTTAAATTGCACACGAAAACCGATGTCGGTTTTCAAGTGCAATTTAACGTGGAATTCATGAGTCAGGTAATGGATTTTCCTTGAATCACATAATCAAATAAAAATCAGAAAAAAAAAGAAAACACCGATAATATTGTTTGTTTTTATCCTGAGCGCGCGCCCCAGAAAGCCATTTCAAAGTCAAATGTCAAACCTATCATTGCGTTAGCGAATAGGAAGCAAGGTCAGTCATACACGTTTGAACCTTTGACAACTTTTTTTGTACCTTGTGCTTGTTTTTACATTTGTTTTCAAACTTTTTTACACATGAACAAGCTTCACACTAATTGTAAGGATAAATAGAGGTATTTCACTGAATTTACAAGCCGGTTATCTACAACATCCTTTTTCAAATTGGTCATTTGCTCACGAAGGAAAATAATTTACACCTTTTACCTCTTCGGTAGCAAAACTGAAAGAAATGAAGTGTCCAAGGCAAAGCACTGAAAGTTTAACGTTGCGATTGATATAAGGTAAGTACCTTGAAATGTTTTTAAAATGCTGTTCAAGTTCAGCTCTGTTTTGTACTTTTCTAAGTACCACGATTCAGGATGAATGCAAGTGGCGCACTCTTTTTCATGTTTTCAGGGACAATGTGATCTTTGAAGGTATTTATTTCTTCTTCTGTATATGTGACAATTGACCCTGGCACTTCCTCCATTGTCGCTTCTCGGTTTTGTTTGTTTGAATTTGGCTTGCCATTTTCTGGGCTGTGTTCACAGGATTTTCTTGTTTTCTCAAATGTCACTAGCGAAAGGGGTTTTTTATACCTCTCCAGGAATTGGTAGTTTAGTTCAAAACAAGGAAGAACCTCCGGATCACTTTAAAAAATGCTTTTGTTTGTTTTTAACTATTTATTTATTTAGTCACTCACAAAACCTTATACAACATAAACAAAAGGTGTTAATTAAATTATAAAATTAATGTGACAAGGAAGTCTAACGAAGCTTGAAGCTTATATTAATAGGCTTCCTTTAACTACCTAGAGAACTAAATTCATGGCTGAGTACAGAGTGAGCAAGATCAGAAAATTAAGCGACAGATCGGCTATCAGTGAGATAATTCTTTAAATTTTTTTAACAACAAATGTAGAAGGAGAGCTAATTAGTGAAACAGGCAACGAATTCCAGATTTTAGGTCCTCGGTAAAGGATGCTGAATTGCTTTATATTTGATCTACAAAAATGAGGTCTATACTGAGAGGCCAGTTGAATCTTGGTATTGATGGTTTTGATTACTACTTAAGAACAAGTCACGAAAGCTACTAGGCAAAAGATTATGGTGATAAGAATACATAAAAGTAGTGACAGAAAATGAATTAATACTAAATATGTCAAGGACTTTAAGCTGGCTAAACAAAGGGGCGGTATTTGCTAGATAGTGAGCTTTTGTTATGAGCCGCACTAGACGCTTTTGCAAAAGGTAAATACAGTTTAGGTTGGAACAGGAGGTGGAGGACCAGGCGACATTACAGTATGTTAAGAAAGGATATACCAAAGGTGACAATGATTTTGAAAACATTTTAAAATGACATTGTAGAAAACCTTTTTTGCAGTTGATGTGTTACAATTTGACGATACTTGTTACGTAGATGCCAAAAAACATCCCTTTGCCTCATTTTCAACTCGCAATTCCACACTGAATACCTCTCTTCGTTAACCAATCAGAATGCGGGATTTTACTCAATTATGCAATTCTATAATAAATACCATCTACCATGAACTATATCAGTACCTGCTGAGTGACTTTGCTCTTGTTCACCAAGCAGAGAGCATTCCATGCTACATTCAACCTGGAGGACCTGACTTTCATGTTCTTCCATGGCTAAGAAGATAAGATAAAATCTTTAGTTGGGCAAGAAGTTTCCCTCACCCCTTCATACACCTTTTGTTCAAAGAAAACATGTCAGAACAATACTGAGCCAAAAGTTGTGATTTCTGGTTGAACTCTTATGGGGAATTGTTTTTAAGAATAAACGAGCTGAGCTTGACAATATTCCTGGAAATATTGTTTACTACACTGTACCCTCCAATGAATGAACAACTTGATAACCACACTCAAAACTGGTTTATAATATTTCCCCATCTCTCAACACAAGGAGTTTTTGAGCATTTATGATCACATAATTTTTGTCTTAATTTGGCTATTACTGCAAAGTACAATGTCTTCAATACAGTAAAAACCTAGCTGTGACTAAGAACCTGGTTTTTAGGAACCTGTTAGGCTAAACTTGCCAGTTATAATTAGGCCCCCTCTATACAAGAACCTGTTTAGCCCAATATTTGACACACATCTTTATTTTCTCAGATCTATAAAAAAAATTCTATACACCTGGAAAATATTCAGGTGAACCTCTTTGGGAGACATAAGCCGCAATGTTTTTTTTCCTTCAGAAAATAAGAACCTTTTCATTTTAGAAAAATAGACAAATTTTTTGCCAATAACTATTTTTGTAAGAACGTACCTGTTAATGCAATGGGAAAATCCAGGTTCTTACCCACGAGTTTTTACTGTCTTTTGACCGGTCCGAGCTAAAATTTGTTTGGCAGGTAATAATTTATTTTGACCGGTTAGTAACTAGACATGACCGAGCTAAAATTTGTTTGGCAGGTAATAATTTATTTTGACCGGTTAGTAACCAGACATGACCGAGCTTAAATTTGTTTGGCCTGTCAACATTCAAAAATAATTTCTAACCCTGGCTGCCCTCCTTATTTACATAGATCTCCATATATATTCTTAAACACTCGAAGATAGGTATCTACAAAATGGAAAAGCCTAGATTTATAGTAAAATAATAAAAGTTATTTCAATTACAAGGGGGAGAATAGATCCTTCAAATTCTGTTTACCCTGAATAAAACAAATAGAGGTAAGCTCGAACAATCTGCACCAAAACGCTCTTTCAACAGACATTGAAAATCTTCAAATTCAAGGTGCTCTCTGCTCTCTTTTCAGAAAACATAAAAACGCTTTCACAGACCGTATAATTTACAATCCTCTAACACTGAACCATTTTAACTTGTCACAGAGGCCAGAGTGGCCTAAAATTTACATAAGGAGTTATCATTTATTCAGCGATGCATCGGACACATGGCAATGGTTATAATTTTCGATAAAATTTCATTAATACAAGTTAAGATTACCTTATTTTCCGCGCCAGAAACAACGAAAATACACCGAGGAGCACGAATTATAAGGTTACTCTATAATTTTATCTTGGACGCGACTGTCTGTGAAATTTCAATCATATCGTTTCTCTTCAACGAACTTGGAGGACACAGGTCAACTTCAATGGATGATAAAAGGTATCAACTCTAGACTGCGTGACAACAAATGACGTGTGGTGATTGGTCCAAAAAAACTGATGCAATTACAAAGAGGTTATTGATTAACAAACAAAACAAAAGCTACCTCTGTTTTGGTAAAATCCCCGATTCATATAACAGAAAGCTAACCTCGGCAAAAATTCGCTCACCTTCTCCTCCTTCTCGTTCGTTTTCGTTTAGACGACGCCTGTTTTCCCTCGCTGTCTCTCGCTCCCTTCGTCGCCGCTCGTCGCTTATTAGGCGTCTATTTTCTCTTGCTCTCTCTCGTTCATTCTCCAGTTGCTCTTCAGTGAAATTTTGTCGCCTTTCCCTTTCTCTTTCTTGCGCTTTTCCCCGTTGTTCGTCAGTAAAATTTTACCTCCTTTCTCTGTTTCTCTCTTGCTCTCTCTCGCGTTGCTCCTCAGTAAAATGTTTCCTCCTTTCTCTGTCCCTTTCCTGTTCTCTCTCCCGTTGCTCATCAGTAAAATTGCGCCTCCTTTCTCTATCCCTTTCTTGTTCTCTCTCCCGTTGCTCATCAGTAAAATTGCGCCTCCTTTCTCTATCCCTTTCCTTCTCTTTCTCCCGTTGCTTGTCAGTAAAATTGCGCCTCCTTTCTCTGTTTCTTTCTTGCTCCCTCTCCCGTTGCTCGTCAGAGCAGTTTCGCCTCCTTTCTCTAGCTCTTTGTTGCTCTCTCTCTCGTTGAGCTTGGCTTGCTTGCCGCCTACTTTCTCGTTTTCTCTGCATCTCTTTATCTCTATACTCCAAACTAGAGGGCATAATAAATAAATAATGTAGAAAATACGGATGTATAAAAAATGTCAACCGACACGAAAAATTTCTTTTTGTTCTGAGTTGACTTTCCTGAACTTCTAAGCTGTTTATGCTTCACAAAACGCGGGTTGCCATTCGTTTTCGCGCCAAAAAACCCTCACCACAGACTACCCGAAATTTTGCGTTGGTATGCCTGTGGTGCGGACGGACGGTCGGGCGGGCGGGCGGTCGGTGTACGGTCACGTGATTACCAAATTTTCTCGGATGGGTAGTTTACCACATTTTGTTACCCATGGTGCTCCGCTGCGCGCTTCGCGCACGAGAGCTCCGCTATAATAACAACTGAACAATAACTGCAAAAGCGGCTGCAAGCGAATATGGAAACAGCTGTCAACGTCTACTACCTCGCAGCTCTCGTTTTAGCCAGGGGCACCCAACGAGAATATAGTTCAAAACCACTTAAACATAGCATTGTTAAACGTATTTTAGTATTTAAACGGTAGATATAAGCATATTTTTATCCCCTAAAAATTTTTCATCTGCTCGGATTTCCTAGCTGAAAGTCTAGTGATCCGAAAATTAAAGGGATCAAAACTTACCTTTTCGAAAATTTCAGCCGGAAAAAAGGCTCCGTGAAAACTTTAGAGGACCTTTTATACCATCTTTTAGATGCTCGAAAATCCTAGGAGAGGTAGGCAAGCAAGAAATTTTACAACAAATGTTCCGAAAATTCTAGATCTCTAATCGTCTTCCGAACAGATATTTTCCGAACATCGACGTGGGTGTCCCTGTCTATCGGTGTCGTGTTTATAATGTCTTGCAAAGTTAATTTTTACGTAGTACGATCAGCTTTTCACTAGATTCAGTGTTGTTCACGCACAGCAGTACGTGATCACAATTGGCGCAAATAAAAGATATTGATCCGTCTCATTCAACATATTTATATACTTTTTTGTGGGAGCTCAGCACAGGTTTATTACCCTGCCTGTTCGGTTCGGCAGCTAGTTATGGTGAGTTTTTTTAAATCACCTTCTTTAACTTTTTAACTTTTTAATCGCGGTTCTAGCCACCTCGAGCAACTTTTACTTTTCTGAGCAATTTAGAGCACTTATCAAGCACCAAAAAAATCAACGATTTCTTGATTTGATGAGTGTTTATTGTAGGTACATCTGAAGACTGAACAATTTTGCTTCCTTTGGCAATGACCCAGCGACTACATCTTCACATCTTGTTATGACTTGCGAAAGACACTTAATAACTTCAAACAATATATTCTCATTAGGGACATTTTGAGGTTGGCAATCCTGAGAACACCCATGTTGACATGTGACGGAAACTTGAGGTTTAAACATTTTAGCCTTTGGCGTAACAACAAGCTCACAGGGATAAGACACAACATGGCCAAACTCTTGAATATTCTTTTTAGTAACAGTTTCGGCCGAATTTCCAGAGTTACTG